>NW_003314337.1:459801-673204 GCF_000143415.4 Selaginella moellendorffii
GAACAAAGTACGAGAGAGAAATCATCGGGGCCGGTGGATTGGATCTCGATCTGGAATGCCACTAATTGACCCGGAAGCTTTCTCTTTAATTTTTGTAAGCTTTGAGGGCGCCAACTTTTCGAAAACTTGTTGTAGCGGCAAAGGGTGGTGGAAAGAATGCGACTTAAAGCTGAGCTCTCGCTCTCCTTTGATATATCAAATTCCTATGGTGTTTCTAGAAGGTCGGGTTTTGATTGATTTCTATAATGTCCAGGCGCGTGCAAACTATTCTGATCGATCGATCGATTAGAGAGGATAGCACCAAAACAATGGTTGCACAGAACCATCAATACCAAATCAATCAATCATACACCGGATGGGATTTTTTCCCCCGTGATATATTCCCACGCTTGACGACGATCTACTTGCGAAGAAGAAGAGGACAAACAAAACCACAGCTCCAAGCTTGAGTAGCGCCAAAAGCTTGTAGGATCTTTTCCTCGTAGCCTTTTGGAAGATGCAAACAAATAAAATCAACCAAGAGATCACTCTTGATCTCTTAGATTTTGGATAGATCTCTGTGATGATCGAGGCGAGCAAGAGTATGTGTCCTCGCGATCCCGCGCGCGCGCGTGAGATGGAATGCACCCCTCTTCTTCCTCCCCGGCATTTTGTCTGCATGAGAATTGGAGAAAGCTCTGCTAAAGGCTCGTCTCTCCCTCGCGCGCGAGCGCTACCTGTTGTGGAGCGGGTTCGGACCCGTGGGTGCCAGCCGCTTGGACGCACCAAAGACCGACGAGGCGGGATCGATCGGTGGCGGGATGCGCAGGGGATTGGACAGCGGAGCCCCGCTCGACTTGCGCGCGCCGGAATTGGGCGAGGGAGAATTCGCGGGCAAACGAGGAATGCGAGCGGCGGAAGCGGCGAGAATCAGCGCGAGCGCGAGGAAGAGGAGAATAGCTGCATTGGGAGGGCGAGGAACCATCTTCCGCTCTCTTAATTTCGGCCAATTTGGTGGATGGAGGGGGAGAGAAGAGACAAAGAGAAAGTGAGAGAGTGAGAGGGGAGGGGGGAGGCGATCGCTCTCCAAAACATAACAAAGCCAAAAGCTTCTTTCTTTCTGGAATTCTTTCTTTCCTCCACAAGCAAAGCACAAGGACACTGGAAAAACAAATGCTTAGGCTACCTCGTTAGAAGAAGAAAGCCTTCGTTTTAACGGAGGAGGAGAAGTGTGATTGATTGAAACATGACTGTCAGTGGTGTCTTCGTGAGTGCTGATTCGAGTCATTGAGTGTGGTGATTGATTAGGCAAAACATTGAGAGCCAGCATATTCGGGGGCGCATCTTTCCTGTGCTATCGCGCCGACGCGTGATGAGCAATGCGACCGACCGATTCCATAGCTGCATGCTTTCGCTTTAAACTAAACCAAGCCCAGCTTTAAAAAAAAACTTCTTGACCCTGTCACTCCAGTTTGCTTAAGTCAAATCGCTTTGATTGGATCTCTGGCACGCTTTGCAATGCAACAACAACATCAAAAACTTCTCGCTGGGAGTGGGAGTTTCTTCGCTTAAAAACGATAGAGTTTGATCCAAGCCCGAAAAGCCCACACACACACACACAGGGAGAGAGAGATAAAATATATGGAACAAAGCTCGCTAGTGGTGAGTGGGGTCTGCGCTTGTCCGTGGCCTTTTTGGGCGACCGGGGAATCGCTGGCGAGCTTGGAAGATTCGCTGGATTTGACTTAACAAGCATTTTCTTTCCATGAGTTTATCGAAAGGCATCACCTCTAATGGCGGCAAGCGAATTATCCCTGTCAAGTTAGAGGAGACGGAGCATCTCAGCGATGGTTACCTCTCAAAGCCAGATCTTTCTTCTTCCTTTTTTTAACGACTTTGTCAATATGCTTTGTCCATCCAGACTCTAGCCATTAACTTGCGTGAGGTCCTCGTCTGTGTCTCTATAGTGTGTCTCTCTCTGTGTGTTTGTGTGTGTGAATCAATCAGCGATGCGGCAGCTTATAAGTACATCTGGTGTAACAACAGCTCGGCTTTTCGGAAAAGTGGAGGTCTACAAGTCCCCTCCCTGTCTGCTGTCTCTGATAAGGACGGAAGATCAAGTCAAGCTACAGCTCAAACAAAAACAAAGGAAAGGAAAAGCAGAAAAGCAACACACGTACCTTCCAGTAATGCGTAAACGGTGTTGCGGGAGATTTTCGCTGTTTGGTGTTACCCAAGAGCTCTCTCCCAGCGAAAGGATGATCACGTTGTTGGCCGAGTCATCGTCGACATGCCTCGTCCTTGGAAATGCGAGCCAGGCAACGCAACTGGTAGTTCTTCCACTGCAACCAGTCTTAGTAGAGAGCACGAGAAGCAAGGAAATACAAACAGAAATGTGAGGGCATTATCACTGTACCGGTGTCTTCTTCCAGCGTCAAAGCACTGTCGCCTCCTCCACCATCCGTATCGGTACCGGCGACACCAATGCACGTGTACACGCTTTTCTCGTCGAGCCCCAAGAACTTGTACGCATTGTAGACGTCATCGATTGTGGCCAGCTCGTAGAGGTAAGCGAGGTCTCTGATGCAGCTGACGTTCTGAAAGAAATAATACGAGAAAGATGAGATGTCATATATATAAAATATCATTTGCTGCTTTTCTTACCTTTCTACCAACACTCGGAGCTTGCAAATGCGTGATCAGCCCCAGCCAGTACTTGTTATCCTTGCAATCCGATTCGTGTCTCATCATCAAAATCCTCTTCGCCTGGAATTAGCTTGTGAGCCTGTGCACGACCCAAGGAAAAATTGCCTTACTCTGTCTAATTCACGTTGAGTGATTTGATTCGAGTGGAGTCCCTTCAAAACGTTTATCGAGGCTTCAACAGCACGTTGGATCTGGACAGCAGTTCAACAGGAATGATCAGGTGTGGTACATAACGAGCACGGAAATCAAAACCTTGGTCGGTGTCGAAGTCACGGAAATCACAAACCAGCCACCTTTCAAACGGTCGAACAGACGGAACTCAAACGATACGTCGTAAGTCAGTCCAAGAGCGTCTCTGACATTGGTAAACAACCTGTAACACAAGAGCTGCTGGAGTGACTGCGGCTGGAAAGAAGGACGATACCTAGCATTTATGATTTCGGCCAACAACGTCATAGCAACAGATCCATAAAGCGGGTGTCGAGGCCTTTTCCAAAATGATCCAGTCTCCCCGGGCTTTTGTATCACTTCAACACCCGGCGGAGCCAAAGCACGGGCTTGTTGTTCTGGATCCAAAGAGCTCTTTGACAATGGTTCAGAAAAGAACGGAATTACCTGTTAAGTTCTTCGGGACAGGTTCCACAAGAACGTTGAGATCGAGACCATCTACTGTATAGCCCCATCGATTTGGTGCTGGCCCAGCGACGTAAGCGCATGCCCTTTCATCAGTGTCCTTCAAAAAGAGCTGATAAGAAACAAAGCACGGCTTAGGCGTGTCATTCTACAGAAAGTACAGGAAATATAGCACAGACCTTTTGATTGCAAACTTCAGGTTTAGGAGACGGATTGATAACAACTGGCTTCTCTTTGGCTTCGATTTCTTTCCTCGCAGGCACGTCCTTTTCTGGCGCAACTGTCCCCAGATAATCCAATATACATGTTTCGATGTCATGCTCTGAGAAATCCCCAACGATGCATAGCTGTATCACAAAACAATTTAAGTCTTTGCGGGAAAGATACAGGCCACTTACCTCCATATTGCCCGTCACCAGTTGCTTCATCACGGCTTCTCTTACTACTGGCAGTGTCAACTTCTCGATGGCTGAGGGATTAGGCTCGAGCAATCTCTCGTCTCCATCAAACATCGCACACATAAGTTTGTAAGCCGTTGCTCGCTCTAGGCTCTTAGGCATAGCCCGGAAATGCGACATGTACAATTGCTTTGCCCTGTCCAAAGCGTCCTCTAGCCAAACATTCCGCTGCACAGAAAGAAAACTTTTCATGTCTCAAACGGAAAAACCTGTTACAATGTACTGTTACCTCCATGACAAGATGAAGAAGTTGGAACGCTGCTTTCATTCCTCCATCACGCATTGTAAAATGGAAGTCCATGCACATGAACTCCTCGTCCGCCTCTAACACGCAATTTATGAGTTTAGTAACGCAGAACAACTCCACCTGTATAATCAACATCAAGGCGTGTTAATATATCCGGATGTCGTCTATAGCAATACATGCCTGTTCTCTTGAATATCCACCCACGACACCGCCTTCACTGAAGGTTCGAACGCCGACTGCAACAGCTCCACTTGCATCTGAAGTTTCACGAGCTCTACCGCCTGCGACGACTAATCTCATCACACCACCTTTAGCCTCGTTCTGAGTAATCTGTTGCAATGGTGGTGTTAAACGGCTTACGCCTTGAAATCAAGCAAAACAATACCTTGTAATTGACACGCATTCCATTTGATAGCCGTCGCATGACAATCCCTGTCTGCTCGTTGACGATCTTCAAAAGTGTTCCACCATCTGTAACGGGAACGAAGCATGGCTTTCTTTGCATTTTAAGCGTCGATAGCTCTGCAGCTGATACCAGCTCGTCCGGGACATCAAACTGAAAAACAAACAAGCGACGTGTTGACTAATTCACTGGAGATGATCAAGGTACATTACCTCTGCTTCAGGTGCCAATGGCTCACTTAAACCGGATTTAATAGATTCCACAATTTCATCCGGGGTTATTTTAAACTCAATGTCCCCTCGGCCATTTTCGTGTAGCGACTTCGGAACACAGGCCACAATTGCAGCAGGTACAGGTGCATTTGAATCTCCAAAATCTGCAACATATTGGAGCATGGACTTCGCCGTGGCATGCACCTGGACGAAACACGAGTGAGAAACAAAATTAGAGGAGAGAAGTCTTACGTCTTCAAGAGTCACGCTATCAGCCACAGCGAGCAGCGCTTCATAACCCTGCTGTTGATCCATAACAGTATGTCCAACTGCATCACTTTCCATGATAAAGTCCAGATTGTCAATTGATGGAACGCTGTCAATCATGGCTGCCAAATGTTCACTGTCTTTTAGAAGAGCATTCAAATATCTTGCCAGCTCTCCTTTAGTGACTCCGTGCTCTTTTAATCTGCTAATCTGTAGGAAAATGTGTTAGTATGTTAGATTTCTCTACTGCACAATGAACAAGACCTCCTGGACAGCAACTTTGAGCGCTCCGGACCAATCCTTCGGTTCCGCAGTGACGGCAAGAGTAGTAACAGTGCATCCTTCTCGTCCAGAATCGCTATGATCCAGCTCTATACTGATGAAAGGTGGATTGGCACTCTGATTCAATGCAACCAGTAAGCACGATTCGTCAAAAATTGCTACTTCAAACCTTGTAGCGTGTACTAATTCGAAATTGGTATGTGGACAAGACAATTCTTCTCATCAATACGTCGCGTATATCCGAATAAGTTTGAACTCTTTGGATGGGTGTCTGCAAAATCATACACAAGCCGTTACTTCTCGCGTGGAAAGATACTGATGAGAGTCCATACCTTACAGAAAAGGTTCAGCGAGAAATTCTGAAGAAGTTCGTGCTGAAAGATGTATGGCACTTTGTTTTCTCCACTTATCCCTGGTAAAGACCAGCTGTGTTTAACAGGAGGTCTTATTGCATGCCTTTCCTTTCTTGTCGGCGCTGATAAGAATGAAACAGGAGGAGGATCAACGGCTGTTGGGCCTGCCAATCCTTTTTGAAGTTTCGGTAGTTGTTGTGAAGCGGATGCTAGGATATTAGCTAGCGGACTAGCCAGGTTCGCATGATGCAATCCAGCAGGAGTTGAGCCAAATTGCGCCTTCAAATGCGAATGCCCTCATTGTCAGCTTATAAAAATATGAACTTCATCAACTGACCTCAATCAACTCTATAGTTCGTCCCACACTGCCAATGTCGCCAACTATGAACAAGGTTGCATTCGCAGGGAAGTACCACCTATCATGAAACGCTTTGATTGTTTCAACATCCCATTGTTTGATTTGTTCCTCCAAACCAATGGGAAACCTGTAGCCCAGTAGATTTTCCGAGTGCAGTTGTTGCAAAAGCTGCAATAGCAGCATAAGACAAAAAGAAATGCATGCCTAATCGCACTATACCTGGCAGTCTACTCGGTATTCGATTGTATTCATCATTTGTAACTCTGAAAGAACTGCACTTCTTTCTTTCTCGATTCGTGAAGCCAGAAATTTTGGTTTGAAAGCAATCTGTACGACAAAAGATAAATAAAAGCGGATATAGAATACAGATTGCGAACCTCGTGTAGAGCATCAAGCACAAGAGGAAGAAGAGGTTCGTTGGTTCCCTGTGCGGTCACAGGTGAATGAACATGAAACACTGTGTGGTGGAAATCGGTGTACGCATTAGAACGGGCACCAGTTCCCAGAAGCTTTTCACGCTTTTTACTTCCCAGAAATGTAACGTGTTCAATCATATGCGCTATGCCTTGCTCGTGCTCTTCTTCATCCACAGACCCGACATGCATTTCCATATGAGCTTCAAATCTGGAAAAACGAGTTCCAATCACTTATAGAGAAGATAGAGAGGATATCATACCGGTTTGGAGGTACTTTGTTCGGCAGAATGACATAGCGCAGGCCGTTGTCCAACTGTCCCCGGTGTAGCTTTGGGTGTGAAGGAAGCATATTTTTCAAATGATCTTCTATACCGAGCATCCCATTCGTGATACTTTCGTCACCCTCGCTGTCCTTCTCCGAAACCTTCTCATCATTCAACCATTTCAAGCTTGTCGCTTGAGGTTCCGTCGGTCCGACTGATGCTCGTGCAACTGCCTGCATTCCTCGCGTCAGTAACACACAAGACAGAAGTGGAAAAAGAAAAAGGTCCGAAGCGTACCGAAGTTGATACTTGTGGACGATTGAGCAATGGGACTCTGGGACTGGCAGGACATTGCATCCAACTCAAGCCGCGGCTTCTCAATCTGGCCTGGAAATTACTTGTAGTTGCAGTAGACGACGAACAACAGCACGAGGAAAGACGTTGTTCATGGCTGCCTTTGGAACGATCCAAAAATCTTCTTCCATGGAAGGAACTATCGTACAACACACCGCCTTCTAATCTGCTAGCACACACGCAGCAATGTTTGAATCCAAAAACTAGAGCAAGAAAATCCCAGACCTGAATTTGGAGGCCAAAATCCGCGACTTTAATCTGTTCTTCCGGCGTTGCTGGTCGTGATTGCTGATAGAGAGCGCAACGCAGCCACTGGGACCGACTAACGAGCACGATCTCTTGCCGCTAATCTGGTCTCTACTCGCTGTACACTGTGCCGGAGGAGCTGGAATGGCAATCCGCGAGATGCCACAGTGAGCAGCCATGCCTGGAATCGCAAATCCAACCAGCGGCGCCTACAAGGTCATCATCCCCTGCATGCTCCAAAAGTCAATTTCTCGGCCGAGAATCACTCGAGAAATGCCCGCGCGCCGCCACATACCTCAGCGAAGCGCGGCGCCGCTCAATCACCGCCATCACACCCAACCCAAGCTCAACCCTAACCCGCCATAGAAATATTTGATATTTTGCATTGGATTGATGGTCCAAGAAGTCCCAGCGACAATAGGCGGCGGAGGAACGAAATCTTCGGCGCCTGCGAAGGGAAGACGAGGAAGAAGATGATAGAGCTAGAAACGCGATCGATCTCATCGCGCCACGAGCAAATTGTCGTGCGAGAAGGAACGAAATGGCGATCTTTGTCCAAATCCTTCTTCCAGCTGTTCAAAGAATGGTGAGAGCTGGAGTTCTCAACACTCAAAGATGAAAATGGAATGTTTATGAGTGTGGTTGGTATTGTTGTAACTTTCATGAGAAAGAGCTCGCAGTCTGTATTCGAAGTGAGATTTCGAGATCATCGTGCTCCAATAGATCTCCTGTGAAAGAAATGGAATTGAACCGAGAACGATAAAATCATACTCTACCTCGAGTTATAAAGTTCCAGGAACGTCCTGCAAGCTTTGAAGTTCCGCAATCAGCTTGTGTAGTATTTCCTTTCAATTGGCGGCAAAGCTATATTCTCATCGTAGGAGTGAAGCAATCACTGTGGAGGACTTTTGATGTCACTTCCCAGTGAAAGATCTTGTGCTGAGAACAAGTGTCGCTCCAAGCAAGCTCACAACCATCTTGTTGCGATCAAGAACAATGTCGTCCTCATCGAGAAAGTGCTCGCAGAATGCTCAATGCAGAGCGGAGCTTGATGCGAAAGCCATATTCCCGACGTAGGAGTGAAGCAATCACTGCGGAGGACAACAAGCCTCCACATCAAACTGATTAATCAAGCAAAAACTGAGAATCACGCACTAGCTTTGCCAGGCCTATAGAACTTGTTCTTGCAAAGGACATTGTTCTTGATCGCAACAAGATGGTTGTGAGCTTGCTAGGAACTACGCTTGTTCTCAGCAGAAGATCTTTCACTGGAAAGTGGTAGAGATAATTGGATTACGGTGATCTACAAGCCCAGCATGGCTGAATCATAGATACGAATGTCACAAAGCTCATGGCAGCTGACCAACACATTCACCTTGATGTTGTAGTGACTTGCAGCTTTTCCCCCTCATGATTGAAAAATTGGAACACCTTCTAGTGAGTCCATCTAGCAAGAGATGAGCCTCCAAATCACCACAACTGTCAAGCCCGTGGAAGATCAACACCCACCAAGAACATTCTAATACACTAGAAAACAGGCAACCAAAATAAAAAATGAAACCACAAGGTGAGTTATTTAGTGCTTAAAACGGTCCAGCGCACTCCAAGGACCCACAGCTCACAAGGCCAAGAAACCTCCTGCAATCCTAGTACCAGCTTCTGGTACGGGTAGCTCTCCAACATTTCCTGTGATACAACAAAGTAGAACCGCTTGAGGTTGTACCTCTTGATAAGCTCGTCAATGTACTTGGCGCTGGATTGGTGGCAATCGTTGATGGTAACGTGAAGGGCATGGCCATCACCTAATAGAATAATTGAATCGAATAGCGGATTATTTCGAGCGTCAGGCTTGAAATAACCCCTAGACTTGGGGTCAATCTCGTCCAAGCTTTTGAAGATCTGAAACTTCCCCTGGCAGTTAAACCGGACCGCTTCCTGTTCCTCTGCAGCCACTTCCCCGTCAACCTCGTCTTCTGGCTCCACTTCTCCTTCGGCGTCGTCGTCCATGTCCTGTTTGTCCTCGGTCACTGGCCCCTCTTCCATTTCGTAGACTCCCTTGAAATCAGAATATTTCAGCCTCTGGATAAGCGCAGCTTTCCTCTCTCTTACAGGCAGATCCCTCCGTCTCAAGAAACTTCGAAGCTCCTCAGTCGAAATTGGCTTGTGCAAGCGCCGTGCTTGGAAGACGTGGTTTCCAACAGCGTCCGACCGAAAAAGCTGATGCACCAAATGCTCAAACCTCTTGCCCACGAGAGCCCTTTCGTCCTTGATGCCCTGATTCTGTCTTATATACTCTATAGCCCGTTTTGTAGCTTCCTCCTCTTCAAGCAACGAAAGTTGCTCCTCCACGTATTGAGATGCAAACACTACCATGGTGTCCTTCAAATCTGTACTGACCACCTTCAAATGAAGAATGAAACTACTTACGTCCTTCTCATGCAACATGCTCCCAATCCTGTACATGATCCGGGCTTTGTCTTTCGCGGTGTTTAAGGCTCGAGCAAACTTTCCGATGTAGTTCGGGTTGCTGTGCCTGACCAAGACAGAGCGCACCGAGCCGCCAAACTTTTGGTAACGCTCCCGAACTGCTGCTTCGGAGCAGTCCCCGAGCCCGGCCAGTGGCGCAGCGAGCAACAATTCACACAGGTCCCACAGGGGCATGTAGAATGTGACCAGGTCCGTATCTTTCTCGAACTGCCACATACAGTCCTTCGAATCCTTCGTGGACATGAAGAAAATAACGTGCGCCTTATTCTGAACCATTCGCGGTGTTGCTTCCGGACCGTTTACCAGAAAAACAGTGTCTTTTGTAATTCGACGGTCGAAGTCCCCGGTCTTTCCCTGCAGCAGCTCATTTCCCCTGAAGTAATAACTTGTACCTGGGCCATGCTTGGACCCCTGCTCCCATATAATAGTCCAATCCGAAAACACAGGATCCATCCGCAGCTTGTAAAACAAGTAGAAGCCAAAAACCGTCTTGCCAGTGCCTGGAGTACCTTTAACCTGCATGTGCTTTCCAGAATCCTTGAGCATCGTGAGCGCAGCTTGAGCGAGAAATATGTAAACCTTCCGGATCATAATGGTCGAGATTTGGGAATCCATAAAAGTGATCCCCTCTGGAAGAGTTAACGTCGTCAGGCTGACAGTCCTTGAATCTTGAATCATTCTCGCTGCATCCCTTGTTTCTTCCCGCTTGAAATCGGTTGTCACCGCGGCCGTGACGAGCTCGGTGGGCATTTCCCTTGTCACTACTGCGAGTTTCGCCTCCCTGACTTTCTCCCACAGAGGCCGCAGGTCATATACCACTGCAAGTGGAAGAAAATATCAGGCCATGAGAAGAAGTAATCGAAACAAAGCGGGCAATTTCTACGAGGGCCAAAGTAAAGCACAAAGCAGGAAGTGCCCACCTGATGGAGGAGGAACAGGCGCTGCAACAGAACAAAATTTGTCAGAATCGAGGGATACATCCAAGCACGAGGCAAGCAGCTTACTCAGGTCACGATATCATAAGAGTCACAACAGGCCAGGCAAACTCCTGCAGAAAAGGACACACGTCTCATAACAGCCACAGACCAAGACCACAAAGTTGCGAAAACCAGGGAGGCAACGGCACAAAATTGCCAAAACGCTACTGACGTGTCGTTGCATGAAAGCTCATTGACCCGAGAATCCTCCAACTCAACAAGAGCAGGCAAACACCACTTGGATCCAAGGCACACAAACAACAAAAGGCTTGCACCTGGCGCAGCCTCAAGTGTTGGTCCAGCCTGAAGTGTAGGCACTGTAACAGAAACAAATTAGTCAAGGTGCGAAATGGAAGACAAAGCAGCAACATATTTACAGCCAGGGAAGAAAACAGGAAGTGTAGCCGACATAGAATCAAGATCACCCTTTCCAGTTCAGCTCAAGAACAAACCTAGTTCGTAGACGTATTGGCCACCCCCCACACTCTCGTCCAAAACTGCATACCCATCAGCATCTAGAAGACACCCACGCCCATAGGCGTCCCGCAGATAATCCAGCACCCTTGGACGCTTGAATTTCCGCTCGCCCAGAACCACGCCATCGGTAGACTTCACGGTAACGCAGACCGCCATGTTTCGTTTAGTCACTTTTAGGGTTCAGCACCTTGAGATTTCGAACAGATTCTAACTTCGAGGCATTCTTCATTTGATGATCTCGTTTGTCATTCGGTGGCTGAACTCTTCCACCCTTGACGGTGAACTCCTTCCGCAGAGCACACAACACCACCACCACCACCACCACAGCCAGCGACCTCAACGTTCCAACCTTTGCTGAAGTATATCCCATGAAGAGGTTTTGTGGCTGAGAGGTGATAGACTTCCTGGTCTTGGTCCTTACACGTAAAAGCGAAGCTCTTACGCATTAGACAATTGCATGGATTGTTTTGCGAATTAAAATATTTGATTCAGATTAAATAAATGACGTATTATTATTGTGTAAATCATTTTACCTTTACCAGAAGCAGATCCTTGATAAGGTCAGATCGCCACCCAGCCGTAGCTTGAGGGACAATAAGGTTTCTTGAATCGTTGCGAAAAAGCCTTACGGCAGCTGTGCGAAGAAGGCATGAGAATTGGAGGCAGCCACATCCATCCTTCGCCACTAGCAATTCTCACTCTTCCCTGCTAGCGAGAATCCATCATCATTTCTCTCTTTTACTAAGCCCATGTTTATGAACTGGGAAAATCAGGTAACAACTGCATACCTTTTCACCTTTTGTAAGCTTTGAGTGAATAAATGATGAATTAGACACAGATAAATGATAGAGTTTTCATCTCCAACAACGATTAAATCCATGTCCCTCAGAGGCCACAATGTTTTGCATCAGTATAGTCATTTTTTTCTCATACAACGTCCTACATCATTAGCACTTGAAATAGTTCGTCTGCAACCCAAGGCCCACAGCTCACAAGGCCAAGAAAGTTTATGAGAACCTAATAAAAACTTTTGATACGGATAGTCCATACGCGGCACAACAAAGTAGAATCCTTTAATGTTGTAGGTCTTGATGATCCTGAAGATACTTGGCATTGGTGCCAACCAAAACTGCTAATATAATAAGAGAATCGAAAAGCGAATCATTTTTTAGACCTCGCCGGATCTCTTAAGTTGCCTAAACTTGTTCCTCTTCAACCTCTTCCACTTCAACCTCGCTGTTCTCTGGCTCTACTTCCTCTTCAGCCTCATCTTCCATTTTCTCCTGTTCGTCCTCGTTCACTGGCCTATCTTTCATGTCGTACTGTCCCTTGAAATTAGCATCTTCAGCTTTTGTCCCACTTACAGGCAGTTTCCTGCATCTCAAAAGACTTCGAAGCACCTCACATGTCTCAGTCGAAATTGGCTTGCACAAGCGTCGCTCTACCGCTCGTTGTGTATCATTCCGCTCTTCCAGCCTCGAAAGGTGCTCCTCCACATATTGAGATGCAAACATGACCATGCTGTCCTTATAATCTGCACTGACCACCTTCACATGAAGAATGAAAGCACTTACGAATTGCCCCGGCATTATGTTCAGAATCGTGTACATGATCCGCGCGCTGTTTCTCACAGTCTGTAAGGCTTGATCACACCAGTTGGCGTACATCGTATTCTCGTGCTGGACCAAGACAGAGCGCACTGAGCCTCCAAACCTTTGGTAACGCTCCATGACTGCGCCGTCGCTGCAATCCCCGTGCCCGGCAAGCGGCGCAGCGAGCAACAATTCACACAAGTCCCACAGAGGCATGACGAATCTGACCACATGCGTCTCTTTGACGAAGTGCCACAGACAACCATCTAGATCCGGGGACATAAAAAAATAACGTTCGCCTTGTTGTGATCCATTCGCCATCTACACCGGCATGTAGAATGTGACAATGGACGTCTCTTTGATGAAGTGCCACAGCGAGCCTTTTCTATCCGTGCAAACAAGACAACATTCGCCCAATTCTGAACCATTTGCAGTGTACCGTCGACCAGAAAAACAGCAGTTTCTGTAATGTAGCGGTCGAAGTCCCCGGTCTTTCCCTGCAGCACCTTATTCGCCCTGAAGTAATAACTTGCACCAAGCTTGCCACCTTCCTCCCATATAATACTCCAGTCCGAAAGCGCAGGATCCATCCGCAGCCTGTACTGTCTTGCCAGTGACCAGCATATGCTCGTGCTTCCAGGATCGAGGGCGCGGCTTCAGCGAGAACTATGTCAGCCTTCCGGGTCACAATGGTCGAGATATCGGCAAAAACGGGCTGACGACGTTAACTCTTCCAGAGGGAGTCTCGAATCTTGAATCACTCTCATTGTTTTCCTTGCTTCTTCCCGCTTCAACTTGGTTGACACCGCAGCCGTGACGAGCTCGGTGGGCATTTCCCCCAGTTTTGCCTCGCGGATGTTCTCCCACAAAAGCCTTTTCTTCCACAGGATTGGCAGGTCACCTAAGAAAACATAGAAACACAACCAAATAAGAGCGAGACAACATAGCAATAGCTTACTCCTGCAAAAGAATAAGAAATTCTTTGTATCATCGTCATGGTCAAATCTCCGTTGCTGGGCATGGAATATTCACTAAGGCATGTCCAGCATATTCCAAAAATATACTTTTCAATGGGATATCCTTGGAATATACTCCAATTTAAACTTTAGAAGAGCTCTTCCTCTTCCTCTCCAGCGATGGAGGACATATAGGAGAGCTCCACAAACGCGGCGGCGCCGTAGGGTTCCCTCTCGATCACGCTGCGCGCCGCGGCGCTCCCGCGGCGCACGTCCCCCTGGATCTTGCACGCCGCAAGCAGCGTCTTCCAGGTAACATCGCTCGGCCCGCACGGCATTCCCTGCAGGAAATCGTACGCCTCCTCCAGCTGCCCGGCGCGAGCGAGCAGATCGATCAGGCAGCCATAATCCTCCAGCCCATGGCCGACGCCATAGTCCGGCCCCATGGAAGCGAACGTCCGCGCGCCCTTCTCCACCAGCCCGGCGTGGCTGCACGCCGACACCACCGCCAGGAAGGTGATGTGATCCGGCGCCACGCCGCGCTGCTGCATCGCGTGGAAGAAATCGATGACGCTCTGGCTGTGCCCGGTCTGCGCGTATCCCCCCAGCATCGCGTTCCAGCAGGCCAGAGTGGGCGCCTCCACCGCCTCGAAGATCCGGCGAGCTTCCCCCAGATTGCCAAACTTGCTGTGCATGTGGATGAGCGCCGTGGCGACGAAGACGTTAGATTCCAGCCCGAGCTCCCGGGCCCGAGAGTGGACGAGCTTCCCTTCCCGGTGGGCCGAGACGATCGTGCAGGCCTCTAGCACCGTCGTGAAGGTGACCCTGTCCGGCTCGAGCTCCATCCGCTGGAACAGATCGATGGCCTCTTGGCAGCTCCCCAGATCCACACAGGCCGCGATCACCGACGTCCACGACACGATGCTCTTGTCCTCGAGCCGATCAAACGTGTTCCTCGCGTCCTCCAGGCTCTTGCAGCGAGCGTACATGCTGATCAGCGCGTTGGCGACGTTGTTGTCAGCTTCTAGCCCACTCTCGGCGATCAAGCCGTGGAGTTTCCGTCCGTAGCTCACCCGGTCCGGCGACACGGCGCTCAAGGCCAGGAGAAACGTCGCACGGTTGCCCGAGGCTCCTTCCAGCAGCATCCGCGAGAACCACTCGAGCGCTTCACGCGGCTGGCCGTGCCCGACGCAAACGCCCACTATGGCGTTCCAGGCGAAGACGTCCCGCTCGATGATCTTCTCAAACACCCGCCTCGCATCGCCCAAGCTGCCAGTTCGCTCGTACATGTTGACGAGAGCGCTGCCAATGAAGGAGTCCGAGTAGAGGCCGGTATCGACGATCCACCCGTGGAGCTGCTTCCCGACGCTCTGGCACTCGACGGCGCTAACCACGTTGAGAGCCGTCGTCCTCGTCGGCCTCACTCCATCCAGCAGCATCAGCCGGAAGATCTCCAGAGCTCTCGAGTGGAGCGACTCGTCCCGGCCGTAAGCAGCGATCATGTTGTTCCACGACACCACGTTCTTGCCGAGGATCCCATCGAACACTCGCCGGGCCTCGCCGAGATCTCCACACCTGCTGTACATGGTCACCAGTGCAGTCCCGGCAACGACGTCAGTCTCGAGCCCAAGGCGAGCAACGCGAGAATGGATCGACTTACCATCCTCCAGGCTCTCGGGTGCGGCACAGGTGCTCAGAGCAATGACGAGCGTGGTCTTGTCCACCGCCACCTCGCTCGGCATCCTCCGGAAGAGCTCCAGCGCCTCGCTAGAGAAGCCGTGCTGCGCCAGCGCCGCCACCATCGCGTTCCACGACTTGACGTCCCAGCGCTTCATCCGGTGGAAGACGTCGTGAGCTCGGTCGAGGCAGCCACACTTGCTAAACATGTTGATCGAGGCGTTGGCGACCATGGTGTCGGTCTCCCACTCGGCCTCCACGACGTTGCCATAGACGAGGTCGGCGTCCCGGGCGCTGGAGCAAGCTGCGAGCACCGCCAGGAAGGTGATGTTGTTTGGAACCACGCCCTCGAGCAGCATTCGCAGGTAGTATCCAAATGCCTCGGCTATATGCCCGTTCCGGGCATACGCCGTCACCATCCCGGTCCAGGAGATCACGTCCCGCCGGGGCATCCTCTGGAAGAAGCGAGCAGCGCCATCGAGATCGTAGCACTTGGCCAGCATCTTCATCAGCGCGTTTCCTATCACGACGTCGCTCTCCAGGTTCTTGTCAACGATCAATCTGTGGACTAATTCTCCCTGCGCCAGGCTCTCGCAGGCGTTGAGGATGCTGATGAAGGTGACGCGATCCGGCAGGACCCCTTCCAGCTGCATCCGGAAGAAGAAGAGCCAGGCCCGGTCGACATCTTCATCGTCCACAAACGCTGTCACCATGCTCGTCCAGAGAACCATGCTGCGGTCCAGCATCTGCTCGAACACCCGGCTCGCATCGTGGATGCTGCGGCACTTGATGAACATCCTCACGACGCTGGCACCGAAGAACCCATCCAGCAGGATGCCCTGTGCTTGGATCGACGAGTAGACGCTGGTGGCCTCGTGCAGCAGCTTTCTCTCGGCACAGAGGTTGACGAGCTTTAGAAATTTGGAGTGGTCGTCAGAGACGCTGGGCTGGCTGGTAAAGGCTCTCTGCCAAAGCTGAAGCGTGAAGCAACGACAATGCGCTCTTCTCATGAACTCTTCAAGCGCAGGTAAAAGCACACATGAAAGTAGTTGAAGAGAGAAAAAAGTATTTAAAGAATCTGCTACCTAGAAGGAGCAAAAGAATTCGTAGCTATCAGAGAACCACCCAAAGCCTTGACGCGTGATCTAAACATTGCTACCCTGGAAAGGAAACACAAGAACACACATGAGATCAAGAAGGAACTCCGAAAACTTGGCACATACCAGATGGATCGATCGAAACCAGCTAGAGATCCTTCACGCCGAGCAGCACCCAACCTTCTTGGTTGCGGTCACATCGTCCTTGCCGCCAACGTTGATGGTCTGGCCCTTGGCAGGGGCCGCGGATGGATCCTCGCCAACGTCGAGCGCCTTCTTGCTCACCACCCGGTAAATCTGTGTCAGTATCTGCTTGAACGCGTTCTCCACATTGGTGGACTCGAGGGCGGACGTCTCCATGAAGTAGAGTCCCTCGCGCTCCGAAAAGGCCTGGCCGTCCTCGGTGGACACGGCCCGGAGGTGGCGCAAATCGGACTTATTCCCCACCAGCATCACCACGATGTTGGAATCGGTGTGGTCTTTGAGCTCCTTGAGCCAGCGCTCCACATTTTCATACGTGACGGGCCGGGTGATGTCGTAGACGAGTAGGGCTCCCACGGCGCCGCGGTAGTAGGCGCTGGTGATGGCCCGATACCTGCGCAAGAACAGTGGAAATCGATCAGAGCACCGATATTACGAGGCTCTAGATCTAGATCTGCCGGATTTCGGCCAAAATCTCCGAAATTTCGCCTACAACATACCTCTCCTGGCCTGCCGTGTCCCAAATCTGTGCCTTGACGAGCTTGCCGTCGACGTTGATGCTGCGCGTGGCGAACTCGACGCCGATGGTGGATTTGGACTCGAGGCTGAACTCGTTGCGCGTGAATCTGGAGAGGAGGTTGGATTTGCCGACGCCGGAGTCCCCAATCAGCACTACCTTGAAGAGATAATCGTAGTCCTCGTCCGATCTGTACGCCATGGCGCTGGATCTCTCGCTACGCGGCCGAGATCGAGGCGAGGAAAATGCCCCCGGAGCTGGGGAGATCGATCAGCAAAGGCGGCAAGGCGCTAAAAGAAATAAACACTTCCTCCCTATAAACCCTAGAAGCTTGGATAGTGACAACAAATTTTTTTAATGCCACATTAAAGCTTTATCTAACGACACGTGCTGACTGGGCTAGCATTGTGCTGACTAGGAACATCTAGGGCACACGCACGACACGATTTTGAAATTTTAGGGCAGGGGCAATGTCGCCATAGCTATGGCGACTGGAGTTTCGCTGGCGCTACGGCCAGGGCAGCGCCCCTGGCCCTCGTTCCAATCTCCTCTTGCTTGCGGGGATAGATCTCGCGCTAGGGCTCTTCCGCATTCCTTGCAGCGGCAGCGGCTGCCAAGCTTATCCTCCATTTTCGCCGCTCGAGCTGCCTCTTCTTCCACAGGCTCGGATTATCAGGAGGCGCAGCAGCAAGGAGAGGAGTATGCCACCAAGGCGGCGCCAAAGAAGAAGCAGCGCCGGCTCCAAAAGACCTTCCAACATCTGGCGCACAGGCCGGTGGAGCGCCCGAGATATCTCCTCTGGACATCCTGTAAGTCACAAATCCTTCCACTCCTCGCTTAAACCCTATACCCTGAATCTCCCTCCAGGTGCCGTGTTCGTCTTCCTGATGCGAAGAGTGATCTTCGAGGAGCTCGCTCGCTGGCCCGGCTTCTTCGTCGAGCTCTGGGAGCTCCTCAAAGCTCTGGGCATGCTCGTCGCCAAGCTCCTGGCACTCCACGCGAAGGACACAACAGTGTGGACAGTCACATACTTTGGCTGGGCGGGGCTCTTCCTCGTCGACCTCTACCACTTCATCGTCGACTACGCGCCAGTCTGGGGCCTCCTCACCACCATCGCTCTCACCTCCGCGGTCGTCAGCCTGGGCGAGGCCGTGAGGTCCAAGGCCGCCAACCAGCCATGGATCGTCCGGCTCGCCACCCTCGCGGGCCTGGGAGCCTACCTCCACATCTGGGACTTCGCCGTCACCGCGATCATCCTCGCGCTCCTCTCGGCGGCCTCGTATCTCCGCAACAGGGACGTGGTGACGGCGCTGCTACCAAGCGTGGCGACGCTGGTGGCGGTGGGGAGGCCGATCGTCCAAGCTCCCGCCATCGCCACCTATCTCCTCCTCGCGATCTACATGAACTGGGCGGCTCCGGAGAAGAGAGTGGACAAACCCGAGGCCTGGACGTCGCCTCCAATCCTGGTGGCTTTCGCCATCGCCATTGGCATGAATGTGGCTGTGAATTGGCTGCGCTCCCGCCACCTTGTTTGGCTTGCAACTTAGAGCTTGTTTAAGGCGAGCTTAAACTTAATCACCCTTTTTTGTCAAATTCTATAAAAATAGGCCAAAAGCAACTAGGGTTTGTAATGGCCAGCGCAGAAGTGGAGTCGACGAGTGCGTGGCTGGAATCCCATTACCAGGTTTTGGGTCGTCTTGGTGGTGGAGCTTATGGGTCGGTCTTCGCTTCCAAGAGGAAAACGAAGTTTTTTCATGCGAAAACAGAGGCATGCAAGGTGATGGATAGCAGAAACGCCAACTTGTGTGATCACGAGGGTAAGATTATGCGAAAGCTACATGGGCTGGAGGGAGTAGTGTCACTGCACAAAGCACATAAGGACTCGGAGTGTACTTGCCTTGTGATGGAGCTGTGCGCGAGCGATCTGATGGCGGCCTTGGGTACGGAGCTTACGCCGTACCATGTCCCGACGCTGGCGAATCACTTCCGCCACCTTGTGCAGACCGTGCAAGCCATGCACAGGCTTGAGGTCGTGCACCGCGACCTCAAGCCGGAGAACATACTCGTGACCAAAAAGGGGGAGCTAAAGCTGGCGGACTTTGGTGTGGCGGTGGATTGTAGCAGTCGTCCCAGGGGCTCTCCGCTTAGAATTCAGGGCGAAGTGGGGACGAGGAGATACTGGGCGCCGGAGATTGTGAGCGGCGGGGGATATGACGAGAAGGTGGATGTGTTTGCGCTGGGATTGATCCTCTACTTCATGTTGGAGATGAAGAGGCCGTTTGACGGGTTTGATCCACATGGCGAGTGTTTCTTCGAGGAGAGGAGGCTTGTTTTTGAGCAGAGCCCTAAAGCTGCGCAGGATCTGATTATGAAGATGACTGAAAAGGACCCATGGAGGAGGATCACGTTGGAGGCGGCCTTGAAACATCCCTGGCTCCAAAGAAGAAAACACTTTGATTTTGTAATCACACACATTGTGTGAACTTTTTTATAACTTATCAAAACAGTGTTCAGTGCTAAAAATGATTCTGGTTAAATATTAAACAAAAATGGGTTAATGGGTTATTAACATAATAATGGGGAAACAAAAATAAATACGAATTTCTAGAGTGGACCTGCTGGCTCTTCTGGGATGACCTTGCAACCCTTCTGCAGGGTCACATTTGGGGAGATGTACTGCCCAGCCAAAATAAAGTCGGTCATAATCCTGTAAAAGTGCCCCGTATAGTGAACACCATCGAAGGTAGTATACTCATCCGGGTCCTTGCAAACTGTGTATGAAACATTGGCAGTCCCACACCCGCACAGGCCACCTCCATTGCAGTTGTATTGCCCTCCGCCACCGCAGCACGACTTAAGATTCGTCGTGAATCCATACGTATCCATGTTCTCGATCACCTCAGTGTTGGCCGCATTCCAATCAAAGTAGTAAACATTGAGCCCCGTGTAATTCTGCCGGAGCTCCCCTGCCATCGTCTGCATGGCCGAGTTAAAGACGCTGACGAGCTCGCCAACCTCCACAATGCACCCATCCTTGTCCAAGTGGTACGTCCCCGGCTGGTATTCCCCAAACGCCTGGAGATACGTAGGCGCGCAATCCGCCCGGGGCATGTTAAACAGCAAGACGTTGCGCGCCCCGGCCGAGTACAAGGTGGCGATGGCGTCGGCGAGGCCCTTGACCACGGCAGGGACGACCACCTGGACGACATAGTTGCCACCCTGCGCCAGCCCGAAGTTGATGTCGTCCCCTCCAATCTCCACGTAGACGAGCGCACTCTCGTACCACTGCTGGCTCGTCTGGCGCCCATACCGCGCGATGGTGCTCTTCTGGTGACGCAGGAAGTTCTGGACTTGCGTGGACAAGATATGGGGGCTGGTTGCCCTGGACCGGGATGACGGTGGCGCCGGCGTAGCCAAAGTTGAGGCTGACGAACTCGCTGCCGTTGTAGGAGAGGCTGGCGATGGCCAGGTTCTCGAGGCGGAGATTGGAGATGAGCAAGTCGGGGATGAGGAGGCCGTCGCTGTAGCGTCCCGTGGGCCTGCCGTAGGTGACGCCGTAGGGGTCCCTGCCCGCGAGGGCGGAGAGGGTGTCGCCGCTGCCCATGCCCTCGCGGTAGCGGTTGCCTGAGTCGCTGAGGGAGTCCGAGAAGGTGAAGAGCGCGGTGGGGCAGAGCGTGCCTGGCTTGGCCTTGCGGGAGGCCTCGACGGAGACGAGGGCGATGGCGAGCACCGCGAGAATTGTGAGAAAGGTGGCGGAGGAAGCCATTCTTTCTTGCCTGAGTGCTGCTGCTGCTGCTGTGGTGGATCCACGTCGGGGATTATATACTGGTGGAGGAGGTGCTGATTCTGCGATGCAAGTGCTAATCTCATTATCTGTAGTTGTATTCTTGAAATGGTGATGTGCAATCTTGGAAGTCTTTGCTGATTGATGGAAATATTGTTCTTGGAAGCTCTTTTGTTCTTTTTTAAAAATCACCAAATGGATTTCCCGAATATATTTATAATTAAAAAAAAAGTAAAATCACGAGCAGAATATATACGTATTATACGCTCCATCTACTTTTATTAGTAGAGACCTTTTAGGTCGACACTTTTTCGATATATCTCTTTGGCCTCTACACGTCTCTCTCTCTCTCTCTCTGTGGCCTCTACTCCGATCTCGCCGCATAGCGCTCCACCTTGGCATCGTTGAGATTGATCCCCACCATGGCCTCGCCGAGCCCGCAGCTCACCTCCGCCACTACGTGCGGATCATTGTAGTGCGTCACCGCCGTGACAATCGCTCGAGCTCGCGCCGCCGGGTTCCCACTCTTGAAGATCCCCGACCCCACGAACACTCCATCGCAGCCCAGCTGCATCATCAGCGCCGCGTCCGCGGGCGTCGCCACCCCGCCCGCCGCGAAGTTCACCACCGGGAGCCGCCCCAGCTGCTTGGTCTGCCTCACCAGCTCGTAAGGAGCGCCAATCTCCTTGGCGAAGCTGAAGACCTCGTCCTCGTCCAGGCTGCGCAGCCGCCGGATGTCGCCCATGAGCGATCGGACGTGGCGCACCGCCTCGATGATGTTGCCGGTGCCCGCCTCGCCCTTGGTCCGGATCATGGCGGCGCCCTCGGTGATCCGGCGCAGCGCCTCGCCCAGGTTGCGGCAGCCACACACGAAGGGGACGTGGAAGTTGTGCTTGTTGATGTGGTTGGCGTCGTCCGCGGGCGTGAGGACCTCGCTCTCGTCCACGAAGTCCACGCCGATCGACTCGAGCACCTGGCCCTCCACGAAGTGGCCGATGCGCGCCTTGGCCATCACCGGGATCGTCACCGCCTTCTTTATCTCCTTGATCATGCCCGGGTCGCTCATCCGGGCCACGCCCCCCTCGGCGCGGATGTCCGCCGGGACGCGCTCCAGCGCCATCACCGCCACGGCACCGGCCTCCTCCGCGATCCGGGCCTGCTCGGCGTTCACCACGTCCATGATCACGCCGCCGCGCAGCATCTGCGCCAGGCCGACCTTGACGGCGTAGGACGCCTTCTTGGGCTCCGCGATGGCGCCATTGCCATAGACGGCCACAACGCCGTTGGCATCCATCGCCGCGCTGCCAGAGGGAAAAAGAATCAATCAATCCCGCGATTCCAATGGAAATGCGACCCGAAATATCGAAGATCTGGGAGGAAATGCCTCGGGATTTTACCTCTTCCGCTACTCCTCGAGTGCTCGCGCTATCGGAACCCTAATCTCTGTGGCAGTCAAAAACCCTGAAGAAGAAAAAGAAACGAAAAGCGTGACGTGGCGCGGGCCCGGTCGTTGGATGGAGGCGTGCGGCATCTAGAGCCTTCGAGAATAATCTATGGCGGAGCATAAAGTTCCGCGAATATGCCAATCGTATCGCTTGTGGTGATGGTTTACTGTCCAAAATGGGGTCAGCTTTCCAATGTTTTTTTCCATGATTTTGTAAAAAAAGATATCATTTAGGAACCAAAAGTTTTTATGTATAAAATTCATAAAATCTCATTATTCCGAAATCCTATCGTTGTTAACGAACTCAATGGATGCTTTGTCACGAACCTTAGCAACAAACTTCGATATTGATTGATCCCTTGCTTAGATTAGCAATGAATGAGCATGAACCATATAAAAAGCTTTTGATCACAAGATATTTAATGGCGAGAGACCGTCGTGATCATCTAAAGAAAACATCGGTGTCAGATAAACCACATGGTCGGTCACCAGATAAAAGAAAATTAAGAAAAGAGAGAGAGAGAGAGAACCACACGAAAAATAGATCAACAGATCACCGAAGATGACTACTTTTCAACCACAAGAGACGAAATCAGCAGCAGGAAAGAGAGCAAAAGATGAGAACGATCAAATCCAATGAAAGAAAAGAAGTAGAAAAAAAAAAAAAAAACGAGCCTGGCCTGCCTGGAGCGATGGATGGATTCATCGTTGTCGACGCCGATCCTTCGTCGCGATCTCCAGCTTGCTCCTCGAATCGAAGTCGATCTCTCGCATGAATCCTTGATTTGATTGGCTTGACTAACTGAGCGAGCTTGCTTGTTGTCACCAAGAGATCATCGAATCGATCACGGCTTGGCACAGTAGCACGACACCGCGGCCGCGTTTCCAGTCGCCCAGTTGAGCTTGCTCTTCATCATCTGCGAGCTTCCCTGGAAAGCCCGGTGGATCCTGTTGCTGCCACTGTGATTCACCACCCCTTGCGCGGAGTGATTGGCGCTGGCGGCGGCGTTGTGAGCGGTGATCTCCCCCTCCGCCACCGCCGGAAGAACACCCAGAGGAACCGACATGACGTCGTTGAGCAGACTTATCCACACTGGTCGCATCAGTCTCACTCGCAAATTCCCGATGCCTTCGCTCGTCACCTGGTTGCAATTCCGGACCTTGAGCCGGGTGAGCGCCGGGCATCCATTCCCGAGCCCCTCCACTCCCAAGTTGGTGATCGAGCACGACCGGATGCACAGCTTCCGGAGCGCGCGGAAGCGGGTGGCGATGCAGCACAGCTCCGCGTCGCCAAAGCTCTCGCAGTTGCACACCGCCAGCCTCTCCAAGCTGGCGCAGTTGGAGCCGATGATGGTGAGGCTCCCCACGCTGATGCTCAGCCGGATGAGCACCAGCTCCTGGAGCTCCCGGCAGCGCTTGGCGATGGAGATGAGCCCCTCGTCGCCGATCCGGCCCGAGCGCCAGCCGTCGAGCCGGAGGCGCTTGAGGTGGCGGCAGCCAAACGCCACCGCCGAGAGGCCAAAGTTGGTGCACTCGGACGCCTTGACGACGTAGAGCGCCTCGAGGGACTTGCACTGCGCCACCGCCTGGAGGCCGCGATCGCTCAGCTGGAGCCTCTCGACGTGGAGCTCCAGGAGGTGCGGGAGGTGCTCGGTGATGGCCTCGAGGAGCTTGTCCCAGTGTCCCAAGTTCTTGGAGAGCCGGAGGACCTGGAGATTCGGGGAGCCGATGATCAGCGGCCCAAACAGCCTCGCGTTGCGCAGCTCCTTGAGGCACAGCTTCCTGATCCGCCCACACCCGGGCGAGATGAGCAGCTCTGGAAAAGCCTGAGAGATCCCCCGGAGCCTCTTCACTGCCAGGCTCTCCAGATCAGCGCAGCGCTGGAGCAGGCAATTCAGACCCAGCGGCCCAAACCCGCAGGATCCACACGAGAACTTCTTGAGCGAGCGCGCCACCCGTGAGAAGTGGTCGATGCCTTCGTCGGTCACGTCCTTGCATCCCTTGAGCTTGAGCTTGACGAGCCCCTTGCAGTGCTTGGAGATGAGAACCAGCGCACGGTCGTTGATGCTGGGATCTCTCCTATCGCACTTGAGCGTGATCTTGGTAAGCTGGACGAACCGCGAGCAAATTCGCGGGAGGAATGGCATCACGTCCGCGTGAGCTGCCAGCGACAGCTGCGTCCGGCTGCGTCCTTCCAATCGGTGCCATCGCCGGCACACGAGAGAGCTCTGGGTCCTGTCGCCCGGGCTGAGCTTGTGTAAGATCCACTCGAGGCATTCGTCCGGCACAAGCAATGTGAGATCTTCCTGCTCGACCCACTCTTCTTCCTCCTCCTCTCCATCTTGAGACTCGAGTTCCAGAAGATCTACAGCGCGATGGCGATGCTGTTGGAGCTGCTGCTGCTGGAGCAGCTGGTGTTCTTGCTGCTGGAGGAGAAATTTCCCAAACTTTGCCTGCTCGAATTGGCCGTGGTGCCGGCTTGGAATCTGGAGGAGGTAGTCGTGCTCCGATTCCTCAATGTACGTGCAAGCGATGGACGATCCAGCCTGCCCCATTCTTCGTCGAGCCCCACGGATCAAAAATCCAAGAATCCAGATCCAGCAACGAATTCCCCCCGCTGGCAGTAGAGATTATTCCAAGAACTGGGAATGCTCGCAAGAAACCGGCTATGGCAGAGGATTTCCACGCCGATAGACATCATGCCGGTGGAAATTTCAGCAACAGCGCACCTGTCCCTGCTCCACTCACCGATTAAAAAATCCTCCTCGCGATCGATCGACTGCCACTGCCGTGTCGTGTTGCCTCTGCGCACCCCAATCCCTAGCTAGGGAGCTACATTCCTTTCCAGCGCCCTAAAGATTCCATGGCGAGTGAGTGCGCTGGTCATTTTAGACGACGGATCTCCGCCCAGGAAGCCATGGCGTGCGCAGAATCGCGCATGGATCCTTCCTCGAGCCCAAAAGAAGAAGCCCGGAAGAAAGAAGGGAATGGAAAATGGAATGAACGAGTAAACATCATATTTACTTTCTACGTGCTACAAAACCCCTATCCCAACGGTAGGATTTCGGCCATCGGGACCGTCCAGCAATTCCGTCGCAGAATCCCCGCCCATCGCTGGCCGTTGGAAACCGGTGGTGACAAGAATCATTCATTCCGGCGCGGTAGATATTCCCTTGCCCGGGCAGCTATTTCGTTGTTATCCTTCCAGAGCATTTCTTTCAAGAAACGTTATATTGATTCCAACGATGGAAACCACCCACCAGAACAAAAATATCCCAAGGAATATCCAGCCCTAGCGAATATTCAGGCCTATGCTACCCAGGGCGAATATTCGTTCTTCGTCCCCACAGCGGAGTGGCTACAGAGAACCTGCGCCGCAGTCGTCCTCGTCCATGGCCCAATACCCAAATTCCTCGAGGAGCTCGTCCCCGATGGCATCCTCGAGCCACTCCTCGGCCTCGCACAGCAGCGACGGGCTCATTCTCACCATGAGGATGCAAAACTCGTGCTGGTTGAGCGCGCCATCACCGTCGTAGTCCCCCTGCACCACCATCGCCCGGAGCTCCTCCTCGCCCAGCTCCTCCAGCCCTAGCAGCGCCGCATTCCTCTTGAGGCTGCCCAGCGTGATCGTCCCCGTCGCCGGGTCCGCCAGGAGCTCGAACCCCTTGCACAGCTCCTCCATGAAGTCCTGCTCGCCCAACCGCCTGGCCATCACCGGGAAGTAGTCCATGAAGCCAGCACCCGCTGGATCCACCGCCGCCGCCGCCTCTAGACCCATCAAAACTGGATTTTTCCTCGCGGCTCGAGAGATCTGGCGTACTGGGTCGCCAAATTCTCAAGCCCGAGCAGCGCCCAAGATCATATCTCGCAGCAGCCCCCTACGTGCATCCCGACGACCCTCTTTTGTGAGTCTTTCACCCAAGTTTCGTCGTTGCTTCCTTCCGAAAGAGGTCTTTTCTCTTCTCTGGCCGGCCCGGCCAAAAAACTCGGTCTCGTCTGCTCGATTCTCTCGGCCATCTGGAGCCAACTCGGGGTTGCCGGGCCGGCACGACGGCGACGCAGCCACCCAGCACAGCCAAAACTTATGGCAAAGCTTTTTTCTCTTCTCTTCTTTCCTTGCAAAAACCTGGTGAGAGAAAAGCTCGTCACAAACACGAAACGACGACTGCATGAAACGAAACAAAATATAAAACTACAAAAAAGTCTTGCCTGTCAGCAGACTTGTTTTGTTCACATCCTTCCTGTGCTGTGCAACTGTCAACCAATCACACAACACACGAACTTATGGAGCTAGAATAACGAAAGAAAAGAAGCGAAAAAAACATCCAAACATAAAGCGTCCCTGGAGCGTAGCAGCAGCAGTAAGAAGAAAAAGCAGTAGCAATAACAGCAAACCTCGTCAAGCTTGCTGGCCGGTTCCAAACTTGGAGTTGAAGAGAGCTTTGATGAGCGGTATGACCCCGATGAGAGCGATCTGGAGCTGCTCCGAGGAGCTCAGCCTAATAGTGATCTGCCCAGCTCCACGGTTATTTAGATTGCCGCGAGCCACCACCATTGTCTTCCCGACCATGAACTGCGACTGTAAGTTACCCCCGAGAGCCATATCGCCGTGCCAGTTCATCACCGACAGTCCACACGTCGAGAGCGATCGTCCCAGCGGGAAATCCTTGTCCCTCAGGCTGATCTCCACCGTGCCTCCATAGGCAGTGTCTCCCTTCCCGGTGAGCGCGCCCCCGTTCATCACCACCTTCACTCTCCTCCCGATCATCAACCTGTCCTCGATCTTCATCCCGTAAGCCAGAGTGTCGCCGATCATCGTCATCGCTAGGCCGGCGATCGTCTTGTTCTTCTTGAAGTTGCTGAACCTTGTCTCGCTCCTCAGCGTGTAGGAGAAGTCCTTCCCCACCGTCTGGACGTCGAAACCGGCCTGCGACACCTTCCCTTCTCCGTGCTTCATCGATGCCGCGCACTCGAGCGTCACGTTGGCTTCCTTCTTGTCCTTCGTCACCTGGCCGCTGAGAGACGCTGGGATCTTGCCATACGTAAACATACGCTCCATGTTGAAGCCATCGTAGCCGCTGTCACGGTCCCAGCCATGCAAGTCCATCACAGGACGCACAAGCCACTGACTTGCAGTTTCGAGGTAGCGGTACCGATGAACAGGATTATCGGAGTCGAAAGTAGGCGGCAGTTGCATATCCGGAAGTGGCACTGGGACCGGTGCCGACTTGTTGTCATCGTCATAGCCGTCGTCAACTGGAGCCGGATACTCTTCGGCAGAATCAGACGATGCCGCGCGTTTCTTCATCTCCCTGCGCCGTCGAATCTCTTCCTTCCACTGCTTCTTCTGGAAGAGCTTCTCCCTCATCTGCAGCTCCTCAAAGTACTCGTCCCTGCTCGATTTGTCAAGCTGGTCCAGCTCGTCCCTCGTGAGGCGTCTGAATGGAGGAAGTTCGTCGTAGTCTTCCTCATCAGAGTCTTCCACGTCCTCAATATCGTCATCAGTGTCGTCTTCGCCAACCGCATTCTCGTCGGAATGCTTCAGCGGAGGCCGCGACTGAAGTAGCGACGACAGCAGGAATGGAAGTGGCGGAACCTTGGACCGCATGAATGGCTTGCCGGGAGTGCTCTCCTGAAGTTTCAGGAGAGAATTCGCTTCCGCCAGTATCTTTGATGCGAAGCACAGTAGTAAAAGTTGAGGCTTCCAAACTTGTCCATTCGGAAGAACCCTCTCACCGGACCTGTTCGTTCTGCAAGCTGAATGATTCTCCACAAGCGACACCGGGTTCATAAGTCTCATATCACCCGCTGCTTGACGAATAGTTTGCTGAACAACGTGCGAGCGCTGTGCAACAAACATCTCGTAGCTGAGAGGAAGGCCGTTGGGTCCATCGGGAGGAGCCGAAGAAGCATGCGTCAGGACAACTATCGCGTTGAACCAAATGGCAGCTCCAAAAGTATCCGTGATAGTCCGTAGCAGTGGAAGATCACCATAGTCCCTGCTCTGCATGTCGAGCCTGTCAAAGTAGAGTACAATGTCTGGAGGAGACTTCTTGATAAACCGCTTGACAGATGCCATGATCTTCTCATTGTGGCGTTGATCGGCCACGGCAGGTAGCAGTCCAGGAGTGTCGATAACTCGCAGCTTGATTCCATGAACCGTGCCAGTAATCTCCTGCACCTTCTTCGTCGAGTATGCAAAAGCATTCGTCTCGGTCTTTGCCTCGTCGAAGAGAGAATTTATGGTGGCACTCTTGCCAACTCCAGACTTCCCAAGGACCATAATGGTGCAAGTAAAGTCCAGCTCCTCCTGGCCAGCTGCTTCCTGTTCCTCCGCGATAGCACTTGCTCTCTCAAAACGGAAAGCGCTATTCCTGCTTGAGCTGCGCCCCCCTCTCAACTGCTCGGCTAGGCCAAGCCTGTAGAGGACTTGTGCCACCACAGCGTTGTTCGCAGGCTGTCCCAGCCTCTGGGCGAGTCTCAAGAACTTCACCCGTATCATCTGCAACTTTTCTCGTGTTTCCACGTTCTCGTCATTCGGTTCTCCATTGGTGTCAGCGGCCTCAACAGCTGTTGTAGTTTCAGAGCCGCCAGAAGGATTGTGAGCAGCTACTTGAGTGTTCCGTGCTCCCTCAATCGAAGACAACAGCCGCGTCGCTGTCGGTTTGGCAGGCAGTGAAGGACCGGCAGAACCAAGTGACGGCGTCTCAGTTGCCGCAGCAGCTTGAGCGAAAGCTCTCAACGCTGCACTCGTATCAACCTCTTCCTCTTCCTCCTCGTCAGAATCCGTCTCAGGCACTGGTTCACGCTCCTCCTGGGACCTTACTGCCTCTGCAGCCGAGCCAATAACATCTGCTTCTCCATGCTTTTCATTCCCAGCTTCCTCGGGCTTCTTATAATCTACTTCTTCATGCTTTCCATTCTCATCATTCTCGGGCTTCTTATCTGGGAAGTAGTCCATGTCAGTATGAATAAAAACACCACAGGAGGAATAAAAAACTTTACCGTTTTCGATGCGATCAACAATGTCGCTTGGTTCCTTTACTGGTTCCTTTCCTGGTTCTTTTGGTTGTTCCTCTGGTCCTGCTTGCAGTTCCTCAGCTACTGGTCCCCCTTCCACTCTTTCGGTTTGAGGTTCCTCGTGTACTTTCTCAGCTTCTATCTTCTCAGCTGGTTCTTCTATCTTCTCAGCAATCATCGGCTCGTCGCTTCCTTCGGGACCATCGTCGTCAGCTCCCAGAACCCGCAAGCCTTCCGCCGATTGAGGCTCCTCAATCGCTCGAGGCTCATCTTCGTCAGCTACCTTAGTATCAAAATCATCGGTACTCACTCGCAAGCCTTGAGCCGACTGAGGCTCCACCGCCTCGGGCTCCGGGTTCGTTTCCTCTTCTTCTTCTTCCTCACCATCCATATCTCCTATCTTCTCCACTGGCTCGTCAGCTTGCTCGGATTCCAAATCCTCGGTAGAGACCTTGGCCACAGGCATGGCGGAATCGTCAAAGTCCCCAGTCTCTCCAGTCGACTCCACTCCATTCTCACCCTCTTCGTCATCATCACTGCTGCTGCTACTGCTGGAGCTACTGCTGGAGCTCCCTCCTCTCTTATCCTCGGAAGAAAGCACTGCCTTGGGCATCACCCTGGCGGTGTCCGACTCCTCAATCACCTGGGCCCGCGGGCTGGCAGCAGTGTCAAAGCTCCCAGTGGAAGACCCAGCCATCCTCTCCAGCGCACTGTCGAAGCTCTCGCCGCTCCCAGTGCTGTCGCCGCCATCCTCCACATCCTCTGACACGGGCGCCCGGATTGGAATCGGCGACGACACCTCCTTCTCGCCAGGGAAATCGCTCACGGCCGCCTCAATCTTACCCGGAGAAGCTGCCGATTCTTCCATGGCGGCATTCTTCGATTCCTCGGGCAAATCGGCCGTGGCTTCCGGAATTCCATCAGCGGCGGCCGGCTCCATAGCTCAGCTGCTGCTCGATTGTCGTCGCGAGGGGCTGCGAATTTCTTCACGCCACCGGCGATGGCGGCATACCCTAGCCCACGAAAAAGGACAGAAAAACCATTTAAAAGCCCTAACCCTAAATTTGTCCTGCTCCACAGCGCATGGCTACCACCCGATTCGCCTTATCACGAACTTTGGCCCTCCTTATCGCGACGCCAGGTGCTTGCGTATCCACCGTCCGCCATAGCTCTCCAACTTAATAGCTCCAAAAGAAAAAAGAAAAGCCCATGAAAAAAATCAATGCATTGCTTAGCTGAAAAAAGATATTTTTTGGATTAATTTGCAAGCCCATGAAAAAAGAAATAATTAATGCATTGCTTTTGGACTCGAAGAATTGTTAGAATGATACATTGTTACAAACAAGTGTACAGAAAAGAACAAAAAAAAAAAGAACTTGGCTCCGAGAAAAAAATAAAGAAAAGCCCACGAAAAAGAAAAACTCAAAAGGCATTGCTTAGCTGAAGAAAAAAGAATTTTTTGGACTCGAAGAAATGTTAGAATGATACATTGTTACAAACAAAGTGTACACAAAGTGAGAAACTAAGAAAAAAAAAAGAACCTTGCGAACTTTGCCTACCGGTTTTAGTCCAAAACTTCTTGGCTGGCCATCGCTTGAATGCTACGAGCTTGTTGACGAGGTTAAAACTCTGTGCCGGGTTCTCTATCGTAGAGTGCTAAATTTCTCCACCGGAGCCGACTGCTCGAGCAAGTATGCGGCCTGGAAGCATGCAGCCGCGTCTTTGAGCCGGACCTCCTCTTCGTGGACGAGTCCGAGATTAAACCACGCGAGGTAGTTCTTTGGCTCCAAACGCAGCGCTGCCGTGAGGTAGCTCCTGGCAACCGGGAAAGCTTTGCTGCCGCTGCGCTTGAGCGCGCCTCCGAGAGCTACTTGGCTCGGGACGTGGTCGGGATCCAGGCACAGAGCGTTGTTATACGAAGCCATGGCCTGCTCCTCTTGGCCACGGCACTCGTAGAGATATCCTGGACGAAGAAAAAACGCAAGTTTTGGTTCTTTATGTAACGGAATAAAAAAACTCTATGCATGATCAGAGTACCTGTCTGGAACCATGTTGTAGCAGGAGACTTTTTAAAAGCCTGTGCTTTTTCTAAGCACATCTCCGCGTCACGCCACTGCGACAGCGATGTATAAACGCCGGCCAGATCTTGCCAAACTTCAACTTCTGATACGCTGTCGCCTCCATTCTGCGAAATTCATCATTCATGAAAATGGCTAGCAAAAAGAGAGAGAGAGAGAAAAGATGAAAGCGAAGGAGATAAGAGTGCCTACCTTGGAAGATGATCCAGTAGTTTTCCTCTGCGCCTGGACAAGAGCCAGCAGCAGCATGAAAGTCTTGATCGCCTCGCTAGTTTGCATCTGAGCGAGCTGGAGCTTTCCTTTCGTCCGGAGGAGCTCTGCTTGCTCCCACTTTGCAGTTTCTTCCAGAGCAGCATTGATCACCACCTCCGCATCGACGTGTCGCTGTTGAGCGGATAGAACCAGAGCCAGAAAGCGCCACGCTATGATCGAGGAGCCGCCGGTAAGCTCAAGGAATGACTTTGCGCAGTCCAGTGCCGTACTGAGATCTCCTTTCTCCGCAGACTCCATGCCAAAGTCGAGAATGGCGTAAGGATCCTTTTTCTCGATGGCAACTGCGTCTTGCAGCGTTCGTAGCGCGTCGTCTTCGAGAGCGCACCTCTCCGCGTCAGACTTGGCATTCCTGGCCTCTTTCCCAAGCGCAGCGCCGAGCAGGTGACGCGATCTCCCCTTGAGATATCCAAGCTTCCCTTCCGAGAACAGGATCGCTCTTCGGCCATATTCCACTCCGTCGCGAGTAAGATCCGGGGACTCAACGCACAGTTTTGCGGCCAGAAGAAGCGATGGAACGTCGTTTGGCCGCTCGAGGTGGCTGAGCGATTTCTTCAAGACGTTTACCGCTGTTTTCCCCTGTCCCGCGGCACTGTAGCAGAGAGCAAGGTTGTACCACCTATCGGATCTGCCATAAGTTCCTGGTAAAACTTCCTCGAACTGCTGAGCCAAGGCGTGCGACTGACCACAGATGGAAAGTGCGAACGAGAGATGTTCCATGATGGTGTAGTCCCATGGAAGCTTTCTCAAAGTGTTCTTCCGGAGGAGGATCTGGAACAGGAGAATTGCCTCTTCTACGTTGTTTTTCGGAGTGAAAGCGCCTTCCACCTGTGCTGCTAAGCTCGGAGCTCCGGCCTCGACTCCACCATACAGCAGCAACACCGCAAAGCTTTTCTGTATCCTTCCCGAGCACTCGGAGTCCAGGTTCCAGGGATTAAGTAGAGCTCGCCGGTACGCAGAGATGGCTTCCTGATATAATCCCGCCTCTTTGTAGAGCTCCGGCAAAAGCTCCACAGCTTTGCTCACGATGTCTTGGAGCTTACTGCCGCTCCAACTTTCTGGAATCCCCTGCGGCAATGCCGAGTCGATCGTATCCAAAATACTTCGGCATTCCTGAGCAGCATCTGGAGGAAAAAAACAACTGTCAACTTTCGAGAGCATTAAACAAAACTTCTCTCACCGTTCAGGCGGCCGAGCTTCTGCAAGGACTTCGCTTTCAAGTAGATCGCCTCGAGCAAAAGGCTTGCAGCATGCAACGATATGCTCTGGCCGGATTCCGTCCGAGATCGCCCACGCCGGTGCCGGCCCCTCTCCGCGAGAGAGTGTCTCATCCTCGGAACAATGGTGGTGATATCTATACCGTCGAAAACTTGCAACGCGGCCTCCACATTGCCTCGCTGATACTCGAGCCTTCCCAGCAATGCTCTCGCTTCCTACATTCCAATGCCAAGTTCGTTCAAGAGGGCCTTCTTCTCTTTGGAAAAGCGAAAGAAAGAGCAGAGAAAAAATGACCGAGTACCTCGAAATTGAGAGACAAAGCTTCCCGGAGCGACGATTCGGCCTCCTCGATGTTGCCTTCGTCTAGCTTTGCCTCACCCTCCATGGTTTTCGCGGAGAGGCCGCTGGCGGCCGCGTCCATGGAAGCGTTCGCGGCCTCCGGAGAGCTCATGCTCTCCTCGAACATGAATTGCTCCCTCGAACAGTGGCACATCATCTTCTTTTCTCTTTCCTCTCCCCGCGAGAAAAAAACAAAAGAGAGATGCCTCCAAAAAATTATACTTCAAACTCGCTGGCTTGCGCCCAAACCCTGCGAGAGCAGCAAACGGCATAAGCCACGGCCAAGCCAGCTTCATTCATGGCGCTGGGAGAATGAAGCTTTTGGTCCCACATTGCGGTCGTAGCGACGCCATACCTCGACATTGCGTTGGCGCAATCGGCTCGCTCCTCGCAGCTCCTCCATGGCGTCACGATTGAGGAACGAAGCCGCCATAGCCGTCGCCCGCCGCACCATCGCACGGAAGAAAGATTAGCTTAATCCATTAGGTCAAAAGTGTTCGTTGCAAGGTGAGCTTTAGGGCAGAGCGAGGTGGTCCTATGGTCTAGTGGTCATGACTTTGGATTCTGACTCCAACAATCTGAGTTCAAATCTCAGTAGGACCTTTATTCCTAACATTATTTTAGGGTGAAAGATTGATTACCTTATACAAAATAATATAATGTATATAATGTATATAATCTTTATGAAATATATAATGGATATCAATTATATATATATATAGAAATTAACCACCTCTTTTTCAATTTTTATTTAATAAATATATTTAATTTATTTTGTAGTCAAGGAAAATACTTGTAAAAGAAGCATTTTATGTATCTAATAATTAATGCAAGAGTACAACACTAAGCCAATAACTAATACTTTACTCTTAAGGGTAAGGATTTTTTAAATTATGAACTTTAACTTACAATAAGCTATATTTGATGCTAAGATATTTTCTCTTGATAAAACATGATTAAACCATTGATAGATTCATATGTTCAACAGTTAGTTTATATATTTTTATACTTTGATTATCTGTCTTTTCTTTTAAAATAAATATAGTATTTAAAGCCAAAAACAAAATCTTAATAAAATCTTCTTAGAATAATATGTTGTTAGGGTTACATTAAGCAATGTTATTGAAGTTATTTTTAAATACAAAAGCTCTATTTATAAATGTAATTTATTATTAATTTCTTTAGTCTCTTTAATTTTAGTTATTTTGTTAGAGGTGGTACCACATAATCTATTATAAATATCTTTCATTATTAAAAATAGATATTTGATCTAGATTTGGTAATAGCAAAAATTTGTTACAATAACCTTGATGGAAAATAAATATTTTTAAAATTTTCAAATTTTTTAAAATAACAAGAGTCTTTCATAAAACAAGATTAAATTTAAGATAAATATTTCTCATTATTATTAAATCCAAAAAGGATAAAATAGTTTCTCTATAGCTATTAATTTTAAGTTATAATCTATTTACATAACCATCAAATTGGTTTAAGTAGTAAATTTATCAGTAATATAAAATTTGTTTTTTAATTATTTTATAAATTTTTAATGTTTTATAAGGTTTATTTATTATCAAAATAGTTTTAGATTTTACCAATTTATAAACATTTTTAAAATTTATAAATTTATTATAAATTTCTTTTATCAAATGATGAAGGAATCCTTTCATTATCATATTAACTATGAAAGTGTTTGAAAATGAAATGTTACTCCTTATTATACACACTTATTTAAAGTAATAGTTATTCTTCTATTTGCAAATAAAATATTTATTATATTATTTTTTGATTTTAACCTAGAATTAATTAATTATCTATCTTTTTCTATTTTAACTTTACATAATAATTTATAAGGTGTATAAAAATATGTAACTATTTCGCTAGATTGCTCCATGAATGTCCAAAGAAAGTGAAAGAGCCTTTGTATTCTCACAATTGCAATTTCACTCCATTGAAATGTTGTATAAAGCAAATTCTCAGATTGAGTTGGGATCAAGAAAAGTTTGAGAAAGATAAGCACTAATTAGTGGTTTATAATAATCAAAAGTTCTTTCCCTTTGCACTTGAGCCCTAGCTCGCTAGGGCAACTCCATTCGGCCATGAGCAGGCTTGTGGCAGCTGCCGCGCGGCGGGCCGCCCGCTGGAACTCCAGGTTTGCGTCCTCCTCCGCCGCCGCCGCCTCGCTCACCATCCCCGATGAGCGGTTCACTCGCTTCAACTCGCCCGTCCCTAGCACCGTGGATCACAGCAGCATCCTCGCCACGCCCCCGACGCGCATCACCACGCTCTCCAATGGCCTGCGCGTCGCCACCGAGTCGAATATGGCAGCTGAGACCGCCACGGTCGGGGTGTGGATCGATGCGGGCAGCCGATTCGAGACGGATGCTACCAATGGCACCGCCCATTTCTTGGAGCATATGATCTTCAAGGGGACCAAGAAGAGGAGTATGCAAAAGCTGGAGGAGGAGATCGAGAATATGGGAGGCCATCTCAATGCCTACACCTCGCGCGAGCAGACCACGTACTACGCCAAGGTTCTCAAGAAGGATGTGCCGGTCGCCGTGGATATCTTGGCCGACATTCTCCAAAACTCCAACTTTGACGAGGACAGGATCGCGCGAGAGAGGAATGTGATTCTCCGGGAGATGAAAGAGGTAAAGAGGCTCTTTTCTTTTTCTTCTTTCTTTCGTTTCTCTGAGTGCTTTTTTTCTTCCTTTCTTGTTCTTGATCAGGTCGAAGGGCAGATGGAGGAAGTGGTGTTTGATCACTTGCATGCTACTGCCTTCCAGTACAGTCCTCTGGGCCGGACAATCCTTGGACCCGAGGAGAACATCCGCTCCATCACGAAGGAAGATCTGGAGAACTATATTTCGACGCATTACACAGGGCCACGCATGGTAAAATCTCTGTCTGGGGTTCTTGTTTCATTGATCTTGTCTTCTTTTCAGGTTGTCTCTGCTGCTGGCGCTGTGAATCACGATGCCCTCGTCCGGGATGTTGAGAGGCTGTTTGGCTCGCTTCCAAGCGACGGCACCACAGCGGCCGATCTCGTCGAGAAAGAACCAGCTTTCTTTACTGGGTCCGACGTAAGTTTTGTCAAACTTGTTGTAGGCTCCTGCTGACATTTTCTTGTTTTGTTCTTACAGGTGAGGTTTAGAGACGATGATATTCCACTGGCGTATGTTGCGATTGCTGTCAAGGGAGCCTCATGGACCGACCCGGATTCCATTCCCTTGATGGTTATGCAGACGATGCTTGGCTCATGGAATAAGAATTCCGGAGCTGGGAAGCATATGGGGTATGTATCTGTGATGATTGAGTCCACTCTTTCAACTTTTCCGATTGTACAGGTCAGAAATGGCCCAAAAGGTGTCAGCGAACAATATCGCGGAGAGTATCATGGCATTCAACACAAACTACAGTGACTCGGGATTATTTGGAGTCTACGCTGTTGCAAAGGTTTGTTTTTTCTTTCTTTTTTTTTTTTGTTCTCGTTTCAGTTTTTTTGGAACGCTCTTAATTTCCTTCCTTGACCTCTCCAGCCAGACGTTTTGGACGACCTTGCATGGGTAATCACGCGAGAGATGACCCATATGGTCTACCATGTTCGCGAGGATGACGTGATTCGTGCTAGAAACCAGGTTGGTTTTCCTCAAAAGTCCTTCAGAAGCACGATTTAGTTCTAACGACACCGTGGTTCGGGATGGATGCAGCTCAAGGCCTGCCTGTTACTTCACCTCGATGGTACCAGTCCCATCGCCGAGGACATTGGACGCCAGGTACTTCCTCGCGCGAAAACAAAAAATGCTGACTCCAGTGTCCGTAACTTTTGCAGATACTCACGTATGGTCGTAGAATTCCCCTGGCGGAATTATTCGCCAGGATCGATGCTGTGGATGCGGCGACGGTGAGGAGAGTTGCGGAGCGTTTCATCTACGATCAGGTTCGTGAAAGTCATTGGTTTTCCTTTTGGGTTTCAACTAAAGGTGAGAGTTTCCCAGGACTTGGCTGTTGCTGCCGTGGGATCGCTGCAAATTCTTCCGGATTACCACTGGCTGCGCCGCCGGACATACTGGCTGCGATACTGAGATCATGACGAGAGAGGCCACCACATTGTATGGATGTATCGTGGGAATAACGACGACGAACTGAGAGAAAAATTTAAGATGGAGAGAGAGCTAAGCTAATTGTATGTGTTCCTGGAATTTTGGACAATGGGAGAACTTAAATAAGCGGATCTTTCACTATGTGGCCGGTGTATATTCCGTCTGAGTAACCGTTCGGTCTGGCGGACGGAATGGAATGGAATGGAATGGACCACTCTTGTTTATTTGAGCTGCCACTTTGTTTTTTCGGGCTTGTCTAGCGTCAGGGAAAAAAAGGCGCTGTTTGATCGACACAGTCTAGGAAATCGAGAGAGGAGAGCGAGCATGGAAGAATCGATTTGAGTGGCTTGGGAGCTACTGGATTGCCTGCCAAGCAAGGCCGCTTAAATCGCGAGCTGGTTCTTGATTGATCAATCGTTTCCAGGAAAAAAAGTTCACTTTTTCTCTCGAAAATCTTTGTAGAGCTCTTCTTGGGTTCTTTGATCAATCGCCTCAAGTTCCTTCCTTGATTCACAGCAACGGAAAAGAAAAGCTTTTCTCTCTGGGAAGAGAAAAAGAGGAGCTCGCTAGCTATGGGGGTGGCACCGATGATTGCCGGCGGGGGCCGGCCGAGATCGGTCAAGATGGTAGATTTGAGCAAGCAGGACAACATAATCGACGAGCCCACCAGCGTCCACTGCGAGAAGGACGTCAAGTGCTGGAGATCTCTCGCCTCGATGCTGGGCTCTCTCGTGATCCCCTGCTGCTGTGGCTGCAAGCTCCAATTCGAGACCAAGATCCGGAGCTCCTCCACCTCCTCCTCCTCCTCCGCCACCACCACCACATCCCCTCCAATCTCCTCCAATTCCTCCTCCAAGGACCACGATTCCTCCTCCAAGCGATCCTCCTCGGTCGTCACCGGCACCATCTTTGGCCAGCGCAAAGGCAAGGTGGTGATGAGCATCCAGGAGGATCCCCGCGAGCCGCCCGTGATGCTCCTGGAGCTGGCCATGCCCACCGTCCTCCTCGTCAAGGAGATGTCCTCGGGGCTCCTCCGGATCGCGATGGAATGCGAGAAGAGGCACGAATCATCAAACGAGCCATGCTCGCCAAGGAAGAAGAATCACCGCCACCACCAGCGCGACCGGCATCTCTACTCGGAGCCAGTGTGGACGATGTACTGCAATGGGCGCAAGGTTGGATTCGCGGTGAGGAGGCCCTTCACGGAGCCCGACAGGGCCGTGCTGGGATTGATGCAATCGGTCTCGATGGGCGCTGGAGTGATCCCCGTCCAGAGCTCCTCCGGGGATCCCGCGGGTTCGGATGATCAGGAATTGGACGAGCTCATGTACATGCGCGCTACGTACGAGCGAGTAGTGGGATCCGCGGACTCGGAGTCGTTCCACATGATCAATCCGGATGGCTCCCCAGGCCAGGAGCTCAGCATTTTCCTCCTCCGAGCCTAGAAGAAGAAGAAGAAGAAGAAGAATCTTTCTTCCCCGTGATCACCGGAAGAACAAGGTAGAGCACGATGCATGTTTAAACAAGAATAATTTCCCTGGCTTTGTGTGTTTCTTTACATTGGGGGCGGGAGAATTTGGAGGTGGGCGATCCATCCATTTGGGCTCGCTCTCCGGGCGCCATCGAATCGATTCGAGGGTCACATTCTGTCCAGCTGGACGAATGGATCGATGGATTGATCGACGCGCGCTATATAGCTTTTACTATGCATAGAATAGGATAGTTGGGCGCGGTTTTCTTTCTTCCTCGGGCTTTTCTAGATTGATCTTGATCGATTGGCACCCGAGTTGTTTAAGCGAATTTGTGTGAGGCCAGCATTCCTTGTTCGTGATCTCCTGGTACACAAGGAGTGCATCGAAATCACTCGACGACACAAAACGCACACCCCCGAAAAATTCCGTGTTCTATAAAAGAAACGGGGGGGAATATTCGTGGAGATCCTCCCCGCAGGGCCACACATTTCTGGTTGCAAGCACCCGATTTGCAGTTGAAGCGAAATCTTCTGGCCAAATGGCTATGGTCCACAGGCTACTTCTTGAAAACTATATTCGTATGCTTTTATAATAAAAGTATGAATAGTGTATACACTTTTATTATAAAAAAAGTATTAACAATGTATACGGCTATAAAAGCATAAAGGTTTGGATGTATTATTTTGTTTTTTTGTTTCCTAGCTCCTTGTATTGTACTTCACGCCCATGACCCAAGTTGCGCCTTTGTGGCCAGGAGAATATGCCAAAAACGAACGTTCCTACAGCGCACGGTATATCCACCTCGCTCTGTACAGTCCATATCCATCCACAAGCATAAAATGGAAAGCTACAAAGAATACTAGCTGGTTCCACCATGACTAGTTAACTTAAAACACTGCTAATTTCACAGGTTAAAACGCTAATCCCTACAACTTGTGATTAATAATCCAAATGGTCGGGAGTGACCACAGGCAGCTTTGCCCATCCTGTCTGTCCTTGGCGCGTCCATTTTCTTCCATCCATCGCTGGCCGCAACGAGAGCTTTTGTTTGCACGCGTGACCACCTCTCCAAAGAAATCTCTCCAAGAGAATCTCCTCTGAAAAGCAGCCCAAGATTTTTTTCTCCCTCCATTTCCTGTGGATGACTTTGTTTCTGCCTGCGCTGCTTGCTCTTGTTTTGGCTTTGCTTTTTGCCCGGCTTTTGCTTTGCTTGTCTCCTCCATAGCTATGGCTCTCCGCGATTTGCTTCCTGTTAAGCCTCGGCCTCTGGATTGAATCTAGCTGTGAGACTTTGAGAGGAGGAGCCGCGACCACTTTGCGCGCTTTGTTTATGCCTGTCTGTCCGGGCCTCTGCAAATTATTCCCATCCCTTCCTTCTCTCTTTCAACTAACTTTGCCTGTCAGCTTGATATTCAACGCGATTCGCTTGGCAGCCAGCAGCGGCAGAAGCAGTAGCCACACTGTCAATATGCCACTGGAAACTCTTGGCCTCTCTTTTTTTTCCTCCACTTCTTTAAAGAGGGTGTGTTGGTTGGTCGAGCTGCAAGTGCACACAGAGTGTTTATAAGCGAAGAACACGTTCGAGAGCGCAAGAAAAACTGGTGCGAAAACAAAAACAGCAGTGCTTACCCGTGAGGCGTGGCCTGCAGGAGTGCATAAATATCTCTCAGTTGGTGCCAAGAGTTTGTTGCTCGCATTGCTCCAGATTCTCGAGTGACCAAGAGTTGGCATCGTTTTTATTGTCGAGCCTGAGCAAGTGCGTGTGGAAGCGACGGAGCGTGCTTCTGTGCCCGACGCTAATCACGGATATCCCTGATGTTTTCAGCACTCCATATAAATGTGCCTGCGCAGCAATAACATCACCATCATCATCATCATCATCAAGAAAAACTCAGCACAGACCTCAGTTTCTTCGTCGAGAGCGCTGGTTGCTTCGTCCAGGAGAGCGAGCCTTGGTTTTGAAAGTAGCATACGGGCGAACGCAAGGCGCTGCTGCTCTCCCAGGGATAACACGCTGGACCAGTCGGCGAAGGAGTCCAAGCCATTGCAGCGAGTGAGGAGTTGTCCCAGCTTTACTTGGCGGAGAACTTCCGCTAGCTGATCATCAGCTGGCTCAGCGCTTCGGGGTTTTGGTCGTGTGGAGGATTGCGAAAGTAGGCCTACATGCACGAATGATGTTAAAGCTAGAACTTTGTGAAGAACAAAGGAGAAAACAACCATCATCAAGGTCCTCTTTCTCTTCCACGTTCCATGTTGGATATAGGAGCTGCTGTTTTAATGTTCCAAGGACCATGTATGGCTTCTGAGGAAGAAACAAGATATCCTCTATGGTGCGTTCCAGCAGGATGGAGCCATTGGACTTGGAGGAGTTTCCGGTGAAGTAGCGTTTGATTGACCCGCTTCCACATTTCCAGAGTCCAGCAATAGCTCTTAGAAGCGATGTTTTTCCACTCCCACTGGCACCCATCACCTATAAAATACGTTAAAATACAACACATCCAGCTTTGCTAATACGAACCAGAAGATTTTGTCCTTGAGAGATACTGAACGTGAGGTTTTCGATAAGAACCAATGTATACTGAGGGGTCTGGAGCGTTAACTCCTCCACTTCCAAAAGAAGAGGCTTTGCATCTTTGTCAACGTAGTCAAAGATTTTGATGCCTTTCAGATCCTCAGTTGCTACTTGTGCATCCAGTATATCGCTGAATTCACCTGTAAGAAACAATAAGAAACGACAACCATAAAATAGGAACAAACAAGCCGAAAGGAAATATATAGAAGCGTACCCAGACGATCAATAACAGCAGAAAACGAGCTCAGCGACTGAAACTGATATATGATCAAGGAAAAGTCGCCAAGGATGTGGTTGAACGCAGAAAAAGACTGATTGATAACCCCGAAATCAATCTTGCCAGTAAAATAGAGTGGAGCAACAACGGCTGCAGGTAAAACCTGGATCACATATCTGTAGCCGCTTTGGAAAAACTGAAGATTTCTCGAAGCTAAGAGCAGTTGCTGTAAAGCCACAAATGAAAAAACATTAGTTTTCAGAACACTTGAAAAAAAAATACCGCCTAGAGAGCAACAAAGAGCACGGGGGCAACACAGTGCACTCGCGATATTTACCACAAGAGAAAAGCTCGTACACTGTAGTTGTCAAAGGTTTGTCTGAAACGCTCCAGCAGCAGCTGGATCTCATTAGTTTCTCCTTGATAGAACGCAATAGACTCGGTATTTTCTCGCACGCGCACCAAGCCATATCTAAAATCAGCTTCTCTCTTTTCTTGCATAAAGTTAAGATCCACTAGACCCTGCATTTACCGGAGCTGAGCAAGATATAAAAAGATAAATAAGACAATCTACCTTTCCTAGCGCAACGCTTATCGCAGTGCCGCCAATGGAGTAAACTACAAGAACTCCAAAGAGCGGTGGATATATGCTGTAAAGAATACCGCTGAAGGATATAAGATCGATCGTAGCGTTGAAAAGAGCTAGGCTGAATCCCAAAGCGGTGGCTGTGAAGGAGTTTAAATCGTCGACCACGCGTTGATCCGGGTTATCCACAAGCGACTGAGACTGGATGTTGTAGAAAGCTCTATTCTCAAAATATCGTTCCAAGTAATACTTTGTCATCCATGCTCTCCAGCGAAGAGACAAAGTATCACGGCTATAGTCTCGGAAGACAAACACCTTCAATCAAAGGGTTGATGGTTTCAATCGTTGAAAAAAAAATAGAAGAAACCACCAAAAGCTTACCGGGATTCCAGCAATGAATGCTCCCAGATAGTATAGTAGCTGCCGAGTGAATTGCTCTTGATCCTTGCCTGAAAGAAGAAAAAAAGATACACATCAGAAAATAGTCTAAAACTTACTTGCGAGTGAGTTGTAGAAATCTCTCCCAAGGAAGTTAAATCCCACGCTTATTCCCGTCGTTGCGAGTGTGAGAGCGAAGACACCAACGAGGCGGATTCTTGCCTGTGATTTGTCATCCGAGCTCCAGTATGGCGCAGCGACCTTGGAAAATCTTCGAAAAAGAGTGCCAAGGTCTGACGGCGATCTCTGTCAGTGCAAGGCCATCGTTGCTTAGCTACGAGAAAATGTAACGGTAGTACCTTTCGCTCCGATGGAAGAAGAGGATCAACAATGCAAGGCTCGTCCTCATCGTTCTTGACGGCAACCATGGCAACGATGGAGGAAGATCTTCGTGCAGTCCTCGACTTCCACTTGTGGCGATCCATGGCGAGAGGACTGAATGCGGCGGCTGTCGCCATAGCCAGGAGCGCCATAGCCTGAGCACAAGACACATATAAGTGATATCCCTAGCTCTCAAGTTAGTTTAATTGAATTTTTTTTAAAGCTGAGCGGTTTTCAATTTTACTTCCAATTAGTGTTATTTTAGAAAGCAAAACGTTAAAGGTTTTAAAGAAACACATTTATTAATTACAAAATCAGATGAAGTATATCATTAATCAGAGAAAATGCAGTAAATTTTGACAATATTTAAATAAAAAATAAAAAATCATGAAACTCTATAAAAATTAATATTAATGAATAATAACAATTTGATTATATGAGTGCATGAAAAATTGAATACAATATTTAATTAGCCCAAAAACCATAGTTTATATACAAAAGTGAGTGGTACAAATTCAAACAAATCCAATAGCTACTAAAATCCCACAACACTAATAATAGTGTATAATATTATAATTGTATATTTGGATTTTATATTGTCCCCTCCTCTCAAAAGGATAGAAGGTAATTAAGGTTCTTTAGTTGATAGGCTAGAATTTGGAATAATATTAAGAGGAGGCATAAGTAGATCTGTAAACAAATTAACACTAGCTTATCCACCACTAACCAGTTGTAACTGATTAAAATTTCCATTTTATTTTAGTCATTTAATCATGTTTTTAACCACTTGGGGGAATCTTACACACAACTTTCATAAATCTTCTTCTAAACTTAAGGTGCTTATTAGTCTTTTATATATTCTCCCAACTATATTGGCTTTGCACTTGGTCAAAATGTTTTATAAGTCTAATTCCACTTCATACCACCGATGTACCAACTTTATATGCTATTCACATTATCTTATTAACAATCCAATACCATTTGCACCACAGTCTATCTTTCTAAACTAGGCCATCTGTCTATGAGTGGTCCTACATCTTAGCATTCCTAAAATACCCCAAGACATAAAGAATACCATTCCCCAATATCCCTTATTTAATCTCTACTAAATCCTTCTTTGTCCATGGTTGACACCACAATTGTTTTAAGGCTTAAAGATTTATCTATTAAGTCTTACTAACCTTTAAGACTTTCTTACCATGAGATCATAATCTTAGTCATTAAGCAAAAGGACCATTCTTTTTCCTTTCCACGGTCCAGGATTTTGGGATGACATTTTAAAACATTGTAGCCCAATGTAACTCTCATAAGTACTCCCCCCACCATCCACCACTAAGGTGCCTCAACCATATAGCTAGAATGAGGTTCTAATGAGCCATACAAGGTATCTAAGTAAATAATGCCATCTATATTTAAATTGGGAGCATCTACCATTTAATCTCCTAGGGGAGTTAGAGTCGACTTTTGAACACTTCACTAAGTCACCTCACTTATTTGTCCATGTTTACTCGAACTTTGGACTCTTTAATATTTATATCATCACCTAATATGTGAGTATAGTTTTCCTTGATCACACTAACTTTCTGTAGCCAAACTATGTTATACTAAAATCCTCCCCTTACTATCCCACAAGGACTTACCAAACCTTAAGGGTTTAAGAGATGATCACTTTGGGCTTTCACTCTTGGACTTGAATTTAGACTTGGTCTCGGTCTTGGTCTTAGTCTTGCTCAGACTCGATCTCAAACTTGATTTTGGACTTTACAAACTTTATCTCAGACTCTATCTTAGGTTCCTTCTTAAACCTAATTTCAAACTCCATCTCAAACCCAATCTTGGACTTCATCTTAGGCTTTATCTTGGATCTAGTTTTGGACTCCATCTCAGATTTAATCTCAGATTCCATCTTAAACTTGGTTTCTATATTTTCATGTGTCATGACACTTGTCTCATGTCAATCATTCTTTTATCCCTTACTTGAGACTTGCTTCATACTCATTCTTTAAGCACTTTTTTGGGAGTTTTACACCCACTTTCGACTTTCCAAATCAAAATTTTTAGTCCAAATGTGTTATGCTTGTTTGACTTCTACCTTAGCCACTACCACCTAGATCACCTTCTTACCTTTGGTTACCTTGCCACTCCATCTCTTAGAGTTTTTGATTTTCATCAAATTAAAGCACTTAAAAATCCCATATATTGAAAACCTATTACCTTTTCCATAATTTGTAAACATCCACCATATAATGGTTTCTCACCTAACTTATTAGTTGAATACCTTTAATAATTTCCATTCTTGGACACTAGTTTTTTGTTCCTATTCAATAATTGCTACACCAAACAACTTAGGATTGCTACCTCTATCTTTGGGGTTATCTTTTTGTTTCATAACAATGGCTCTACTTTGCAAAGTCTAGGGGGTGTTCACTTCTAATAAGTTTCATTAGCATTTTCTGTTGCAAGCTTAATCTTGCAACCCTCCCATATGTCATTCTTTTGAGATTAGACTCATAATACTATTATATTGTTATAAATCATTTCACCTTATATGTCATTCTCACTTAGTCACTTACCATTACCAAAAGTTTAAATCACTATTTTGAATTAGAAACCTTGTTCTTTAACCCAATAAGGAGTTTGTCCTTACTTAAATCATATAGTGATCCCACATAAACATTTCAATAGATTTACCATATATTAAATTTGCCCAACCTTTAAGTTATTAACCACAACCCCAAGTATATCCTCCACACTTGGTGGTGCACCCAAGCCAACACTTCTAGCCAAAAGTCCATAACAATTAAAATTGGGTGTCTCTATTGTCTCATGCACTAGAGAATTCAAGTTATATGTGTTAAGCTTCTATACCCAACTCACTAACCATGAATTATGATTCTTGGGCATCCTCTATTTGGTGGTATACCTAAGCCAACCTCTTTACTAAAAGTCGATGACTATTTGTAGCGCGAATGTGACTTTGGGTATTGAAAATTACTTGTCGGTCAGTCCTTACGGACACTCTTTCCTTATTGCCATGACAACAGAAAGTCGGTATTGCTGGACCTGTTATCAGTTTCCCACTTGAGTTAGTTGAGAAACTGGTCAATGTCCATGCACTTAAATTGGATAAATATAAGGTAGGAACCTTATGTGTTTCTTGTTAAGCATACTCGACCTGGTTTGAGAAACTTGTGTCATTGGGCTAGTATCAAGAACCCCCACAATATTGAGTTGGTCCCTCAATATTTGCTAAATGATAACTTACTATATCTGCCAAACACCCTCGCTATCATGCCCTTTGTGTTAGTCTCATTTCAGTTTTAAATACTATTTATGGAAAGTGTTTAGATTTGCTCATTTGGCATATTTATAGAATGTAGAGATTGTTCTGAACACAATGTTGTTCATCATGTGTCCAAATTCGCAATCTAGGGGTATTTTATATTTAGTAAGTTTCAATTTTGTCCCAGAGACTAACTCTTGATACTAAGGGAGGTTTGGGGTTAAAAGCCCAAAGTGTGTGTTCCTCAAGGGGGAGGGGAGGGGAGGAGAGGGGGGGGGGCTATAGGGGGTCTAAATGTATAATAGGGATAGTGGATAGGTTGGGCATGACTGACAAACCTGAAGCATAGTTTAATTCTCACTTGTGTGCTTGTCCTTGTTCTCCATTTGGCTTGGGTCTAAGCCCAACTCCACACTATGCTAGTTAGTGGAGTACCTATATCTTCGTGTTAGGCCACCGGTATGCTAAAATAGTGCTAGACTCCATTTGGCTTCGTTTTGTGTACTGATTCTGGCATTGGGATGTTAGATGCTCTAGGACTGTTTCAAGTTGTTCCATGCTCCTATCCCTTTGCTCCTTGGGTTGTACACTCGGGAGTGGTTCCGTGCTCTAGTGCCATTGCTCCTTGGCTCCATACTTGGGACACTAAAGGGTTGACACTCAAACTCAACTTTTGTATATGCATTTATAGACAGCATTGTATGGGATGACTCTTCACACTAATACACCAAATTTATAAAGATGCTAATTAGCTTCTTTTTTCATACATGCATTACTAATTATAGTTTAGGAACCTAATTCCTTTAAGCTTTCAAGTCCTCTCACTTGATAAAGTAGTTAATCAACTTATGATTATGCATGGACTCCTCCATATTTGGCCTAATATGCCTCCCTTCTTGAAGTCAACACTTTTAATTAGGATCTATGTTCCTCTGACTTACTAATCTCACTTAACAAATCATCTAACCTGTGTAATATAATTCTATGCATAAGTGTGGAAGTCCTTAAATATTGATTTTTATTTAAAGCCATATCTTTGGACACACGGGAACTATTTTCCCAATCTTGATAGCCTCACCTCATAATAAACTTCAAGATCACACTTTTGTTATATTACTCCAATTTCATACATTCTTATAAACTATTTGTACTCACCTTTCTCAGTACCAACTTGTTTTTCTTCATTTCTTAGCTTTCTAAGACCTCTCCTTTCATAAGCTTCCTACTTGTCATTTAGTTTAACGTAGATAGTTCCACATTTTCAACTCTTTATGGCACAATTATTAGAAGTAGCAAAACTCCTGAGCACATATTTGGTTCCCCACCCCTAACTTATATAACCATTATAGATTATATCTCTTAATTTCTATAATTTAGTTCTATTTATTTACTATTTACTTGTGGTTTCATACATTCTCTTTATTATTTTCATCCATGCTAAAATAGTAGCTTTGCACTTTCTACCATCGCATTAATAAGTCTTTTTAGGGATGAATTTTATTCAATAACTTAAGAAGTGGTTTTCTCAATTTGGATATCCTTCATATATAATAAATGTAACGAATTTTGGTGACAATATCATACATATTTGCTATCATATTCTCCTTTAAAAAAATTATTATTGTTATAAACTATTCTTTTGTGATCATCTCTTTAATTTTTGGTTATAATTTAAATTTGAATGAATAAATTTTTTTATTGACTATCATTTAGATGAGTATCTTGGATGTATATCACCTTCCTCACACTGATGATCTTTTGGATCATATAGAGAAGAGTTGTTAATTCACTAAGTTAAATATTACTTTTGGGTAGTTCATGAAAACCCTTGTTAAAAAAACCTTAATAGAAATGGGATTGGCATATCCTAAATTGGAAGGTATAAGATTTGTGTGCCTTAACCAAATATTGATAAAGGTGTAGAAGCACTAGCAATAAATTGTAGGATATAATAACTATTGAACAATTAAGAAAAAGTTTATATAATTGGTTGAAATAGTGGGATTTAACTTCTTAAGACTTCTTGTCAATATAAGAAAGAGGTTAAATACATCCTTTAAGGGATAAAATGTTTATATTGTGATATAGTGAGTCAATGTTATAATAGGAAATATTTATTATTTAGGAAGTCTATCATTGAAAAAAATAAGCACATAAAAACATTAAATAAATGGTGTTTGGTATTATGAGGGCATTAGACAAGACCCAAAAGACTAAGTCTTTAAATAATAATGGATAAAAGGTGTTATCTAAAGTTCAAGGTTGAATAAAGTTAAGAAAAGGGGATGTCTATTTATACAAAGTGGATAAGGCCAAAAAAATCTTAGCATAAATAGCAAAAAGTATATAAAATCCCAAGAGTAACAAATGTTAATATTAGTGTGTAGGATTACAAGGTGGGGTTAAGAGATTTTTGAGTGAGAATTATTTAGTAATAGTTTTAAATAATAATTTATATTTTCATTGCTTATGAAATAATTATTTATGTTTTAAACCAAGCATGACAACAATAAATCTTTGCATTTATCTAAAGTAGTAAAGAAAAATATTTTAAAAAGAAAGCCTCATATTTCCTTTTAAATAGGATAATAAATTTTTAGTTAATGTATAAAATTTGTTTTAAAAAGTTTTTATCATTGATCAATCAGCTAATAAAAAAGGTTTTTTTTAAATTTAAAAAATAATAGTTATTTCAAGAATAAACAGATTTATAAATATATGCAAGAAGGATTATAAAGACATATATATAACTAAAAAGGGTTTAAGAATTACAAAAACATAGACATAATATAAAAAAGATTAATGTATAAAAATAATTCCAAATATATAAATATAACCAAAAGAATGTGATACTTTTTTGATTAAAAATATAATATTTTCTTTATGGGCATCTAATACTTTTTTTTCTAATACTTTTTATTTTGATAGTATGAGTGTATGGAATATGGAAAGGAAATATAAAAAATATGCGTCTCTATTAGCCCAAAAACCCATTTATATATAAGAGCGAGTGGTTTGGATTGAAACCAATCTGACAGCTACTAAAATTCCATTATGCTAATATTAATATATGACATCATAACCATATACTTGGACCTCACATCATCCCCTCCTCTCGAAATAATGGAAGACCATCACAGGACTCTTGTAGATGGGCCGGGATCTAGAGGAATATCAGGAGGAGGAATTAGTGGATCTATAAGTGGTACTAGGTCTTCTTGATCCTTTGTATAAAGTGTTTCAACTGTTACACATGCGCAATTTCTGGAGGATTAGTCTGCTAGGCATCATGCCGAACCTCATAAACTTGTGGTCTAACATGCCACAACACTTAATATGGTCCTTTCCACTAAACAAGGAGCCCATTAAATAAACCATGTACCATAAGATGAGGAAAACGGATTAATACCAAGTTATCCACTTTATACTTTGCAAGTGGATGATGATGGGAGTTGTAATGTTGTTGTTGTCCCACTTTTATGTGGCCTAGATGTTTGGCAGATTATACTCGGACAAGTTGGAGAATGCTCTTAACCACACCTTTAACCACTTGGAGGAGTCTCACTCACAACCTCCATAGGTTTTATTCCGAACTTGGGGTTTTGCTAGCCCCAAGAATGATATCTGTGCCACTCAACTGTTGCACTTGGTCCAAGTGTTCCACGTGTCTGGTCCCATGACCGACACCCAAAGGTACCATTGACAAATTGGCCTGTTGCGCTAAGGCCATGCCCATTCACCTTTGCCATACTGGTGGTACAATACCACTTGCATCACAATCCCATCTCTCCAAAACTGGGCCATCCGTCCATGAGTGGTCATCCCAGATCCACTCCTTAGCATCCTTAGGATGCCCACAGACATGGGGAATAGCCTTCCCCAATATCCCTTTATCAATTTCTATTAAGTCCCTTTTTTGTCAATGGCTATATTTGCTAACACTACCACTAAATCAAGGCTTGCAGGCCCAGCCACTAAGTTCTATTGTCCTCTGGGACTTCCTCACCATGTGACCGTATTCTTAGTCACTACACTAGAGGATTTCTCCTTCTTCTTTCCCCCGTTTAGGACTTTGGGACAACATTTTGGAACACTGTGGCCCTATGCGAGCCCCGTGGGTACTCTCCCCACCTTCTGCCTTTAGGTGCTCTAGCCGTGGGCTTAGAGCGAGGTTCCATTGAGCCACACCAGGTATCCAAGTAGGTAGTGCCACCCACACTTGGACTGAGAGCATCGACCATTCGATCTCCTGGGGGAACTAGAGCCAGCTCTTGAACACTTCACTAAGCTACCCTGCTTGTCGGTCCGTATTCACTCTAGCTTTGGACTTCCCAGTGGTTATCCCATCACCCAACACATGGGTGCAACCTTCTTGGGCCAAACTAGCCTTTCCTGGCCAAACTGGCTCCACTGGAGTCCTCCCCCTACTATACTTTTCGAACTCTCCCCAGGGTCTGGGAGACAAATGCTTTGGGCTTTCACCCTCTCAGACTCGAACTCAAACTCGGACACGGACTCGGACTCGGACTCAGACTTAGACTTGGACTTGGACTTGGACTCGGACTCGAACTCGGCCTTGGGCTCGGTCTCGGCCTCAGCCTCGGTCTTGATCTTGGTCCCTGTCTCAGTCGCGGTACCAGTCTTGGTTCCGGTCTCAGTCTTAGTCCCGGTCTTGGTCTTGGTCTCGACTTTGGACTCCATCTCGGGTCCTTCTCAGGCTCCATCTCAGGTCCATCTTGGACTCCATCTCGGGCCCATCTCGGGTTCATCTCGGACTCCATTTCGGGTCCATCTTGGACTCCATCTCGGTCCATGTCAGACTCCATCTCGGGTCCATCTCGGACTCCATGTTAGACTCCATCTGGGGTCCATCTCGGACTCCATCTTGATCCCCATCTTGGACTCCATCTTGAACTCCATCTCAGGTCTATCTCGGACTCCATCTTGGGTCCCTTTTCTAAAGACTCTCTTATGGCTAGCTTCATGCTTGTTCCTTGAGTACTCCGTTAGGAGTTCTACTCCCACTCTCAACCTTTCAAGTTGGAGCTTTTAGTCCAAACATATTACACTCGTTTGGCTTTTGCTTCAGCCACTACCACGTGGCACCCTTTTGACTCCACTTTGGGGCTTAGGGATTTGTGTCTCACAACTCCACCACCTATAGACGAAGTTTGATGTCCTCATCGAACTATAAACCATTTTATAAGGCAACACCAACATGTATTACCCTTTCCATCCTTGGCACCCAACCAATATTCATCAATGGTTTTACACCAAAAGCTCACCATGATTTCTCCATCCTCTAAGGAGCATAGCCTCTCTAACATAAAGACTCGATCGATTGCATATAGTGGTTCTTTCCCTTTTAGTGGTTTAGTTCTTGCTAAACCCGTTAGAGGCACCTCCTCTATCTCAATTCCACTACTCACTCTCAAGTAGTTTCAGTTCTCATTGATATAAACTTGCACTCTGGAACTTTTAATTTTGACTTCTTAGAGTCAATTTCCTAAGTGTCTCCAACACTTTACATTGCACATATTGTACAACTCTACTTCCCCATCCTTGGAAGTTCTCTACTTGAGGGCACCGTCATCCTCTTTTCTATTTTGTGCCACCTTTGGCACTAAGTTCTAATCATCATAATTCGTGCTAGAGCTATCCATGGCCCTAACATTTGGCTACTTTGCCGCTTTTGCCCTTGGAGCTTTCACCTTTGCCAACTTGGAGCATTTGGGGATCCATCCTTGGAAGCATCCTTCCTTTCCCACAATCCGTTATCATCCAACATATTAGTGTTCCATGGCTAACTTTACTATTTGGATTCCTTCCAATAAATTTTATGGCCCACACTTGGCCACTAGTCTTTTGCTTTTATCCTTTGATTGTTGCACTAAGCAACATAGCATCAATACCTCCATTTTCAAGGTATTTTTTTGGTTCCATGGCAAAGGCTCTATTTTGCTAAGTCCAGAGAGTGCTCACCCCTAGAAGGTCTCTTTAGTATTTTTCTGTTGTGGGCTCTATCCATGACCTAATTTAGTGACCCTCCTATGGGTCTTTTATAGAGATTATTTTCTTCGGACTCATTATACTATTGCATTGACACAGCTGATTTCCTTATATGCCCTTCCCACTTGCTCACCTTGACCAAGCCACACCATCATCAATAGTTCAAATCAACACTTTGAACTAGGAACCTTATTCCTTAAACCAACCAAGTGTGAGACACAAATCCCTAAGCCCCGAAGTGGAGCCAAAAGGGTGCCACGTGGTAGTGGCCGAACCGAAAGCCAAATGAGCGTAACACGTTTGGACTAAAAAGGCTCTGACTTGAAAGGTCGAGAGCGGGAGTGGAACTCCCAACGGAGTGCTCAAGGAGCGAGCATGAAATGAGCAATAAAAGAGTCTCTAGAAAGGGACCGGAGATGGAGTGAGAGATGGAGTCTGAGATGGACCTGAGATGGAGTCCGAGATAGACCCAAGATGGACCCGAGATGGAGTCCGAGATGGAGTCCGAGATGGAGTCCGAGATGGACCTGAGATGGAATCCGAGATAGAGTTCCAGAAGGACCCGAGACGGAGTCTGAGATTGGGACCGAGACCGAGACCAGAACCGAGACCAAGACCGAGATCGGGACCGAGACCGAGACCGAGGCCTAGGCCAAGACCGAGCCCAAGCCCGAGTCCGAGTTCAAGTCCAAGTTCGAGTCCGAGTCCGTCTCCGAATCTGAGTTGAAGTCTGAGAGGGTGAAAGCCCAAAGCATTTGTCTCTCAGACCCTTGGGGGTTTGGTGAGCTCCAAAAGTATAGTAGGGGGAGGACTCCAGTGGAGCCAGCTTGGCCAGGAAAGGCTAGTTTGGCCCAGGAAGGCTGTATCCAAGTGTTGGGTGATGGGATAACCACTGGGAAGTCCAAGGTTAGAGTGAATATGGACCGACAAGCGGGGTAGCTTGGTGAGATGTTCAAGAGCCAGCTCTAGTTCCCCCAGGAGATCGAATGGTCGATGCTCCCAATCCAAGTGTGAGTGGCACTAACTACTTGGATATCTAGTGTGGCTTAATTGAACCTCGCTCTAAACCCATGGCTAGAGCACCAAAAGGCGGAAGGTGGGGAGAGTAACCATGAGGCTCGCGTAGGGCCACGATGTTCCAAAATGCTGTCTTAAAGTCCCAGATTGTGGAAAGGAAGAGCAGTGATCCTCTGGTGTAGTGACCAATGATACGGTCATGTGGTGAGGAAGTCCCAGAGGATAGTGGGACTTAGTGGTCAGGCCTATGGGCCTTGATCTAGTGGCAGTGTTGGTGAACATGGCCATGGATAGAAAAGGATCTTGGTGGGGACTGTTAAAGGGATATTGGGGAAGGTTATTCCCCATGTCTATGGGCATCTTAAGGATGTTAATGAGTGGACCCAGGATGGTCACTTATGGACAGATGGCCCAGTCTTTGAGACACAGGACCACAATGCAGGTGGTGTTGGATCACCGGTGTGACCAAGTTAAATGGCCATGGCCTTAGTGTAATGGGCTAGTATATTGGTGGTACCTTGGGGTGTCAGTCATGGGATCGAACACGTGGAGCACTTGGATCAAGTGTAATAGCTGAGTGGCATAGATGCCATTCTTGGGGCTAGCAAGTCCCTAAGTCCAAAATAGCTTGGGTATAGCTCAAAATGAGCTCACACCCACTACTAAGGTTGCGAGGAATCTCACTACTGTGATCCTGGCTACACAAAAACAGGTACATCCGATTCGTTTTCTGCGCTTTTCTTCAACCCCAACCTGTAGGAACTATTCTCGGCCAGATTGCCAAACCCTAGTGCCACGGTGACACAAGGGGCTTGTATTGACTTTGCCCAAGTAGTGCTTTTGCATCGACTGTTCCAATATCTAATCATCCCCTCAGAAAAAAGACGGGATGACAGCGACTAGACTAGACGGCGAGATCCATGAGGCAACGGACAAAGATCAGGTTGAGCATGTTCCTTAGCTCTAGTCCTTGGAAGTCACTTCTGATGTGCGGCTCGGACATGTACTTGAGTACATTGGCTCGCGAGCATCAATCGTGCAAATCTCAGTTCATTCTTGAATCCTAGCTTTGTACTTTCACAAAAGAATGAGAGATAGAGCTAGCGGAGATTGCATTACTAATCCTCATCTTCCATGATACAGGTACCCCCTGGACACCCAAACTGTAGGAGGTGACATAGGAAGTGCTTAGGGAAATCGTTTTGGTCGTGGTTGGTACCGGGTTACCGGGCGGATGATCCTACGCCTTGGACGAATGTACTGAAAATGGCCTAGTTGATCTGCTTAACCAAAAATACCCGCGAGGGACAACCGTGCTAGGGTGTGATACTTGGCTTTCTTTGGGGGACACCTTTCCCATGACTTTAGTATGGCACATTTTGCCATCCCTAAGATACCCATTGTTCTCACACTGGGATCTTATGATCCTCCTCATCCTTCGTGGGGTGCAACACACCTCAGTCCAAATGCTTCCACTAGTCCTCTAGAACCATTCCTTATCTCCACTCGAGTCATCTAGCTTTTTGGACTTTACTAATCCGACGACCTATAAGGTCCTATTTTGAAGTACCAGCTCGTTAGAATACAATTTTTTGTATTCATGTCCTACCTATAAAGACCATTCTTGCAAGTGTTACTCCGACACTTGATTATTCTTTGTTCCATATGGGTTACCTTTGCCCCTTAGAACTATTTGTCCCTGTGATGAAAACATCAACTCATCCTCTAAATACACCCTTAACTTCTGGGGTTGTTTCAACATTTATTCAAGGTAGCCCCGACTACCATTTCAAGGACTTATATCCTCATCCGTATTTGACCTCCCACAATCATTACTTTTGGTCTCAAATTCATGAGCACCAACCTCAACTACATGAGGGTAATCTTGCGGCTCCTTTATCGTTTTAGAGTCTCTATCTTCCCCGTGATCCTAACTATAGTTTTTTACCACAACTACATTAGCCAGTTTGTTGAGTCAAACACTCATTTGGATCAAATCCTCAACTCAATGAGGAAAACTTTATACTATTCCCAAGACTCTGAAGTCGTTCCATTATTGGCCCTTTTCTATCCACCACCTCACATACAAGTTCACACCTAAACTATAGTGGAGAGCCATCTCTTCTTGACCTACTACTCCTCAAGGATAGACCCACTCCTGGGCCCTTCCAATGCCAATACTAGTGGTTATATACTTGAGCACCAATAAAAGTTAGACTAAGGAACAGCTCTGATACCAAATTGTAAGGGACTAAATTTTCCATTCTACTTTAGTCACTGAACCACACCTCTGACCACTTGGAGGAGTCTCACTCACAACCTCCATAGTGTGAGACACAAAATCCCTAGGCCCCAAAGTGGAGCTGGAAAGGGTGCCACGTGGTAGTGGCTGAAGTGAAAGCCAAACAAGCGTAACACGTTTAGACTAAAACCTCCGACTTGAAAGGTCGAGAGCGGGAGTGGAACTCCCAACAAAGTGCTCAAAGAACAAGCACGAAGCGAGCAATAAGTGAGGCTCCAAAAAGGGACCCAAAAAGGACCAACACATGACACGTGGAAGTGTCCGAGGTGGAGTCCGAGGTGGAGTCCGAGATGGAGTCCGAAGTGGAGTCCGAGATGGAGTCCGAAGTGGAGTCCGAGATGGAGTCCGAGATGGACCGAGACGGAGTCCGAGATGGAGTCCGAGATGGACTGAGACGGAGTCCGAGATGGAGTCTGAGATGGACTTGAGATGGAATCCAAGATGGAGTTCGAGAAGGATCCAAGATGAAGTCCGAGGTCGAGACCGAGACCAGGACCAAGACCGAGACCGAGACCGGGACCGAGACCAAGACCGAGACTGGGACCGAGACCGAGCCCGAGACCGAGGCGGAGGCCGAGACCGAGCCCGAGTCCGAGTCCGAGTCCAAGTCTGAGTCTGAGTCCAAGTCTGAGTTCAAGTTTGAGAGGGTGAAAGCCCAAAGCGTTCGTCTCCCAGACCCTAGGGGGTTTGGTGAGCTCCAAAAGTATAGTAAGGGGGAGGACTGCAGTGGAGCCAGTTTGGCCAGGAAAGGCCAGTTTGGCCCAGGAAGGCCAGACCCAGTGTTGGGTGATGAACTGACCATTGGGAAGTCCAAGACTAGACTGAACACGGACCGACAAGCGGGGTAGCTTGGTGAAGTGTTCAAGAGCCGGCTCTAGTTCCCCCGGGAGATCGACTGGCCGATGCTCCCAGTCCAAGTGTGGGTGGCACTACCTACTTGGATACTAGGCATGGCTCAATGGAACCTTGCTCTAAGCCCATGGCTAGAGCACCCAAGGGTGGAAGGCGGGGAAAGTACTTAGGTGGCTCGCGTAAGGCCACGGTGTTCGGAAATGTCGTCCCAAAGGCCCAGACTGTGGAAAGGAAGAGGAGCAGTCCTCTAGGGTGTGACCAAGGACACAGCCGTGTGGTGATGAAGTCCCAGAGGACCGTGGGACTTAGTGGTCAGGCCTATGGGCCTCGATCCAGTGGCAGTGTTGGCAAACACGGCCAAAGGCAAAAAGGGACTTAGTGGGGACTAATAGAGGGATATTGGGGAAGGCTGTTCCCTTTGTCGGTGGGCATCCTAAGGATGCTAAGGAGTGGATCTGGGATGACCACTCATGGATGGTTGGCCCAATCTTGGAGAGACAAGACTGTGTTGCAAGTGGTATTGGACTACCAGTGCAGCAAAGGTGATTGGGCATGGCCTTAGTGTAACAGGCTGCTATGTCGGTGGTACCTTTGAGTGTCGGTCATGGGATCGGACACATGGAGCACTTGGACCATGTGCAAGGGTTGAGTGGCATGGATGCCATTCTTGGGGCTAGCAAGTCCCAAGTCCTGAATTGGACTTATGGAGGTTGTGAATGAGACTCCTCCAAATGGTCAGAGGTGTGGTTAAGTGACTAAAGTAGAATGGAAAAATTAGTCGGTTACAACTTGGTATCGGAGCTGTTCCTTAGTCTGACTTTTATTGGTGCTCAAGTATATCACCATTGATGTTGGCATCGGAAGGTCCTAGGAGTGGGCTTATCCTTGAGGAGTAGCATGTCGAGAGGACATGGCTCTCCACTCAAGTTCATACGTGAACTTCGGCACAATGTGGTGGATGGAAAAGGGCCAATAATGGAACGACTTTGGGATCTTGGGAACAGTATAAGGTTTCCTCAGAGAGCTGAGGATGTGATCCAAATGAGTGTTTGACACAACAAAGGGGCTAACGTAGTTGTGATAAACAAGTATAGTTGGGATCACGGGAAAGATAAAGACTCCAAAGCAATAAAGGAGTCACAAGATTATCCTCATATAGTTGAGGTTGGTGCTCATGAATGTGAGACCAGAAGTAATGACTGTGGGAGGTCAAATACGGAAGAGGGCTCAAGTCCTTGAAATGGTAGCCAAGGCTACCTTTAATAAATGCTGGAACAACCCAAGGAGTTGGGGGGTGTACTTAGAGATGAGTTGGTATTCTCATCACATGGACAAGTAGTCCTAATGGGCAAAGGTTGTCCCAGAGAACAAAATCAAGTGTCAGAGTAACACTTGTGAATATAGTCCTTGTGAGTGAGGACATGAATGCAAGAAGTGTATTCCAGTGAGCTAGTGCACGACAAGTAGGACCTTACGGGTTTGTGGATTAACCAAGTCCAAAACTGCTGGATGACTCAAGTAGAGTCAAGGAATGGTCCTAAAGGATTGATGGAAACATTTGGACTGAAGTGTGTGGTACCCCACCAAGGATGGGGGGGATTATAAGATCCAAGGATGAGAACAGAGGGTATCTCATCAATGGCAAAATGTGCCATGCTAAAGTCGTGGGAAGGGTGTTCCCAAAAGAAAAAAACTTTGAAACAAAGTTGTGTGTGACCTCTATGGTGCAGTGCTAATGGATAGTTGGCATGAGAAAGAGTGGTATTGGTCTTGGCAAAGACTTAGACATAAAAAATAAGTGTCATAGAGGTAGGCTCGTGGAGCCGATGGTGTGGAGACACCAAATGTGCCAAGGTGTGATACCTTGAGGCTATGTTGGTGGGTTCATGAGAACCCCTTGCCAAAGGAATCCCAATGGAAATGGGAATGGCATAGCCTAAGCTGCAGAGCATGCAGTTGGAGTGTGGTGACTTAGATAATGATGGAGGTGTGGAAGCACCAGCAATGAGTTGTAGGACTTGACAGCTATGAGGCAATTAAGCAAGAGGTGCAAAATAATTGGTTAAACGGGTAGAAGGTAGCTACCCAAGCCTTCTTAATGGCATAAGGAAATTGGATATACCCTTATGGGGGATAAGTTGCTTATGTTGCGATATAGTAAGTCAATGTCATGAAAGGAAATACTCATTGTCAAGGAAGCCGTCATTAGGACACCTGAACACTCTAGAACACCAGGAGGTGGTGTTTGATGTCGCGAGGGCAATAGATAAGGCCCAAGGGACTAAGTCCCTAGCGAATGATGGATAGAAGGTGCTATCCAAATGTCCAAGGTGGCGGAGACAGGAGAAGACTATCTACTCGAATTGGACAAAGCCAAAAATGGAATTTTGGCAAGGCTAGCGATGGGCATGTAAAGGCTCATAAGCAACAACATAATCTCGGTGTGTGGGATTATAGGGTGAGTATACCTGGATTGAGGAACCACTCCCTAGGCTATCGGGTAGATTCATCCCTAAGAATACTTGCTAAGGCATGATAGAAAGTGCAAAGCTATCCTCTTGGTCTAGAGGAGAATGACCGAAGAAAAGGTGTGAAGCCAAAAGCAAGAAGTATGGGGGTAGAACCAAACCATAGGAATCGAAGGGCATAACCAAGTTGGTTATGCCAGCTGGGAGTGGAGAATCAAGTGGGGGCTCGAGGGTGTTACTGCTAGCAACCGTGATGCCATAGAGAGTCTAAAATATGGAATTGTCCATGTTAGACTATATGGTAATTGGAAAGCTTGCAAAAAGGGAGGCCTTAGCAAGCTAAGGGACAGAGTTCCTTCAAGGTTCCCAAAGATGATTCTAGGTAGCTTAGTACCTAGAAAGGCCAAGCGTAAATGGTTCAAAGAACGTGCGAAATCAGAGTGGCGCAGCAGAAGCGTGGTCTTGAAGCTTGCCATGAGGCAAGGCTATCAAGGTTAGGGAAGTAGTTCCCAAGTGTTCAAAGAGAGGGCTTTGAACGAAAGTCGATGATCAAGGGCTTTCACGCTTGTGCAGGAACCATGTTACAATGGTCGGAGGACTTGCCCAAAGCGAGATTGGCAAGTCAAGGGAACAAATACCCTAGTTGAAGGTGATAACTTCAAAAAGGGTGGGCCATGGGGCCAAGAATGGAGGAGTCCATGCATGATCACAGACTTGTTAAGTGAGAGGACTTGGCAGTGTGGAGGAACTAAGTTCCTAAGCTGTGATCTATAGCGCGCTTTGAGTATAAGTTGGTGCACCGGCGTGGGGAGTCACGCCAGGCATCCTGGGTGATGCCGTCCGTAGATGCATATATGGAGGTTGGGTTCAAGTCCCGACCCTCTAGTGCTTGGGTTCGAGTCCCAACTCACTAGGGCGTGGTGATGGTTTGGAATATGAGGACACTCATTTTTCGGTGGTCATGGACTCTTAGTGTGGAGACTGGTTTGGGCACACCGCCAAGCGAGGGATGCCTCGGAGTCGTGATGCACGGTTAGATTGCTTAGTGTGGCTCAGCATATCTAACTTGAACACTTTGGTGCCAGTGGCACCAAGGACATGGTGAATGAGATGGGGACACCCAGTCTCAGTTGCTATGGACCCTTGGCCGGAAGGGCTGGCTTGGGCGCACCGCCAAGTGTGGGGGATGCCCCCGGGGTTGTAGTTAACAAGTTAAAGGTCTGGAAGACTTAATACCTATTGTTAAACCTGTTAAGGTGCCGAGGTGAGATCACTAGGTGATCTTGTGGCTAAATAAGGATAAGGTCCTTGTTTGGGCTAAGGAATAAGGTTCCTAGTTCAAAGTGTTGATTTGAACTATTGATGATGGTGTGGCTTGGTCAAGGTGACCAAGTGGGAAAAGCACATTAGGGAAATGAGCTATGTCATTGCAATGGCATAGTGTGTCCAAGGAAAGTAGTGTCTAAAGAGACTTATGGGAGGGTCACAAAGTTGGGCCGTGGATAAAGCCCACAGCAGAAGATGCTAAAGAGACTTACTAGGGGTGAACACCCTAGTCTTGGCAAAGCAGAGCCTTTGCTATGGAATCAAAAGAATACCTCAAGGAGGGAGGCAGAGATTCGGTGTTGCTTGGTGCAACAATCAATGGATAGGAGCAAAAGATGAGTGGCCAAGATAGGGCCATGGAATCCCTTGGAAGGAATCCAAGTGACAAAGTTAGGCGAGAAACAATAATGTGTTGGACGCTAACAAATTGCGGGAAAGGAAGTGTGTTTCCAAGGATGGATTCCGAATTGCTCCGATTTGGCGAAAGTGGAAGCTCCAAGGTAGCCAAATGATAGGGCCATGGACAGCCCTAGCACAAAGTATGATAAATGGAACTTAGTGCCTAAGGTGGCACGAAATAGAAGAGAAGATGATGGTGCCCTTAAGTAAAGAACTTCCTAGGATGGGAAGTGGAGTTGCGCAATATGTGCAATGCAAAGTGTTGGAGACACTTAGGAAAATTGACTTCAAGAAGTCAAAACTAAACGTTCCAAAGTGCAAAGGTTATATTGATGAAAATTAAGACTACTCAAGATGGAGTAGTGGGATTGAGATAGAGACGGTGTCTCTAACAAGTTTAGCGAGAACTAAACCAATAAACGGAAAGAACCACCACAAGTGGTCCAATCAGTCTCTAAGTTGGAGAGACTATCCTCCTTAGAGGATGGACAAGGCATGGTGAGCCTTTGGGGTCAAACCATAGACAAATATTGGCCGGGTGCCAAAGATGGGAATGGTAATATCTGCGGGTGTTACTTTATAAAAGGGTTTACCGTTCGATGAGGACATCGAACTTCGTCTATGAGTGGTGGAGTTGTGAGACACAAAATCCCTAGGCCCCAAAGTGGAGCTGGAAAGGGTGCCACGTGGTAGTGGCCGAAGTGAAAGCCAAACGAGCGTAACACGTTTAGACTAAAAGCTCCGACTTGAAAGGTCGAGAGCGGGAGTGGAACTCCCAACAAAGTGCTCGAGGAACAAGCACAAAGCGAGCAATAAGTGAGGCTCCAAAAAGGGACCCAAAAAGGACTAACACATGACACGTGGAAGTGTCTGAGGTGGAGTCCAAGGTGGAGTCCGAGATGGAGTCCGAGATGGAGTCCGAAGTGGAGTCCAAGATGGAGTCCGAGATGGACTAAGACGGAGTCCGAGATGGAGTCCAAGATGGACCCGAGATGGAATCCGAGATGGAGTCCGAGATGGACCCGAGATGGAATCCGAGATGGAGTCCGAGATGGACCCGAGATGGAATCCGAGATGGAGTCCGAGAAGGACCTGAGATGAAGTCCGAGGTCGAGACCGAGACCGGGACCAAGACCGAGACCGAGAGCGGGACTGAGACCGAGACCGAGACCGGGATCGAGACCGAGACCAAGGTGGAGGCCGAAACCGAGCCCAAGTCCGAGTCCGAGTCCGAGTCCGAGTCCGAGTCTGAGTCCGAGTCCGAGTCCAAGTCCGAGTTCAAGTCTGAGAGGGTGAAAGCCCAAAGCGTTCATCTCCCAGACCCTGGGGGGTTTGGTGAGCTCCAAAAGTATAGTAAGGGGGAGGACTGCAGTGGAGCCAGTTTGGCCAGGAAAGGCTAGTTTGGCCCAGGAAGGCCAGACCCAGTGTTGGGTGATGAACTGACCACTGGGAAGTCCAAGACTAGACTGAACACGGACCGACAAGCGGGGTAGCTTGGTGAAGTGTTCAAGAGCCGGCTCTAGTTCCCCCGGGAGATCGACTGGCCGATGCTCCCAGTCCAAGTGTGGGTGGCACTACCTACTTGGATACCAAGCATGGCTCAATGGAACCTCGTTCTAAGCCCATGGCTAGAGCACCCAAGGGTGGAAGGCGGGGAAAGTACTTAGGTGGCTCGCGTAAGGCCACGGTGTTCGGAAATGTCGTCCCAAAGGCCCAGACTGTGGAAAGAAAGAGGAGTAGTCCTCTGGGGTGTGACCAAGGACACAGTCGTGTGGTGATGAAGTCCCAGAGGACCGTGGGACTTAGTGGTCAGGCCTGTGGGCCTCGATCCAGTGGCAGTGTTGGCAAACACGGCCAAAGGCAAAAAGGGACTTAGTGGGGACTGACAGAGGGATATTGGGGAAGGCTGTTCCCTTTGTCAGTGGGCATCCTAAGGATGCTAAGGAATGGATCTGGGATGACCACTCATGGATGGTTGGCCCAATCTTGGAGAGACAAGACTGTGTTGCAAGTGGTATTGGACTACCAGTGCAGCAAAGGTGATTGGGCATGGCCTTAGCGTAACAGGCTGCTATGTCGGTGGTACCTTTGAGTGTCAGTCATAGGATCGGACACATGGAGCACTTGGACTAGGTGCAAGGGTTGAGTGGCATGGATGCCATTCTTGGGGCTAGCAAGTCCCAAGTCCTGAATTGGACTTATGGAGGTTGTGAATGAGACTCCTCCAAATGGTCGGAGGTGTGGTTAAGTGACTAAAGTAGAATGGAAAAATTAGTCGCTTACACATAGGTCCTATTTCGGACATGGGGACTTGCTAGCCCCAAGAATGGCATCTGTGCCATTCAACTGTTGCACTTGGTCCAAGTGCTACACGTATCTGGTCCCATGACCGACACCCAAAGGTACCATTGATATATCGGCCCGTTGCGCTAAGGCCATGCCCATTCACCTTTGCTACACTAGTGGTACAATACCACTTGCATCACAGTCCCGTCTCTCCAAAACTAGGCTATCCGTCCACGAGTGGTGATCCCAGATCGACTCCTTAGCATCCTTAGGATGCCCACAGACATGGGGAATAGCCTTCCCCAATATCCCTTTATCAGTTTCTACCAAGTCCTTTTTTTATCCATGGCCATGTTTGCTAACACTACCACTAAATCAAGGCCCACAGGCCCGGCCACTAAGTCCTATCATCCTCTGGGACTTCCTCACCATATGACCGTATCCTAAGTCACTATATTAGAGGATTACTCCTTCTCCTTTCCCCCGTTTGGGATTTCAGGACAACATTTTGGAACACCGTGGCCCTACGCAAGCCCCGTGGGTACTCTCCCCACCTTCCGCCTTTAGGTGCTCTAGCCATGGGCTTAGAGCGAGGTTCCGTTGAGCCACACTAGGTATCCAAGTAGGTAGTGCCACCCACACGTGGACTAGGAGCATTGACCATTCGATCTCCCGGGGGAACTAGAGCCGGCTCTTGAACACTTCACTAAGCTACGCTATTTTTCGGTCCATATTCACTCTAGCTTTGGACTTCCCAGTGGTTATCCCATCACCCAACACCTAGGTACAGCCTTCCTGGGCTAAACTGACCTTTCTTAGCCAAACTAGCTCCACTAGAGTCCTCCCCCTACTATACTTTTGGAGCTCACCAAACCCCCTAGGGTCTGGGAGACGAACGCTTTGGGCTTTCACCCTCTCAGACTCGAACTCGGACTCGGACACGGACTTGGACTCGGACGCAGACTCGAACTCGGACTAGGACTCGGACTTGGACTCAGGCTTGGACTCGGTCTCAACCTCGGCCTCGGTACCGATCTCGATCTCAGTCTCGGTCCCGGTCTTGGTCTCGGTCTCGACTTCGGACTCCATCTCAGGTCCTTCTCGGACTCCATCTCGAACTCCATCTCAGGTCCATTTCAGACTCCATCTCAGGTCCATCTTAGACTCCATCTCGGGTCCATCTCAGACTCCATTTCGGGTCCATCTCGAACTCCATCTTGGGTCCATCTCGGACTCCATTTTGGGTCCATCTCAAACTCCATCTCGGGTCCATCTCGAACTCCATCTCAAGTCCATCTCAGACTCCATCTCGGTCCCCATCTCAAACTCCATCTTAGACTCCATCTTGGGTTCCTTTTTCAGAGACTCTCTTATGGCTCGCTTCATGCTTGTTCTTTGAGCACTCTATTAGGAGTTCCACTCCCACTCTCGACCTTTCAAGTCGGAGCTTTTAATCCAAACATGTTACACTCGTTTGGCTTTCACTTTGGCCACTACCACGTGGCACCCTTTTGGCTCCACTTTGGGGCTTAGGGATTTGTGTCTCACACCTTGCCCTTATCCTTGAACTCAAGTAGCAGTAACATCAACCTCTATTGGAACAAGATTATCTCCCACAGAAAGTGTAGTTGAAAGACGTACAGCAAGAAGTGGAAGAGGCGATATCTCATATGTTATGCTAAGCGAAGGGCGTCATTAAGGGTGGCTAAAACAAGTGCATGCATAAGTCCTACAAGATCTTAACAAAGTGTTGGCCAAAACATCCCTAGCTTATCCGCTCTATCATATTTGGCTCCGCACGAAGCAAAAGTCTTTAGAAACAAACACCAAATTGTATCACCAACTCAGAGGGCCTTTAATAAAGACAATGCAATTGTTGAAAGGCATCATCACAATTATTAACATGTTTGAATGCACATTTAAAGATATATGGGAGAATACACCAATCCCCACGAGTGGCTGCACTCAAACCATTATACCATTGCAATGCCATCCCTTGGAGATATATGGGGAAACTCATGCAAACGTTGAGTATTATCCCAAGAATGATATATGGCAATCACTGTAAAGTGATTAAACCAATAGTACATATCATCCCCAAAATTCCCATGAAAGAACTCCGGCTGAACATGGGGATTGGCACTAAGAACATGAGGGGTTGTGCCACGTGTCGTGAATGCTCCTATCAACTGAGTTTGGTTGTTCAATTGCAATCACATAGCATCAAGTAATTGCACTAACTGTTACTCTAGAGTCAAAAGAGGAGGAGATTGCTACTTTGCCATGAAAATGAATGAAAAAAAAGGAGCAAAAGAAAAGAAATGAAAAAAGCTAAAAGAAAAGAAATGGAAAAAAAATTAGATTTAGACAATGCAAAAGTTAAATCTAAACTAAAATCCCAAATCCAAGCACTCCTCATGGACAATCAAAAGTGCCTTTTGTCTCCACTAATATGAATGTATAGAATATGGAAAGGAAATATAAAACCTAAGTTATATATAAAAGTGAGTGGTCCATATTGAAATCAATCTGATGGCTACTAAAATCCTATTATAGTATATGGCATCGTAATTGTATACTTGGACAGTATAAAGATAAAAAAATAAAGAAGAAAAAATAAAGAAGAATTTCTGTTATCTAAGCTTTTTACTTATGTGTTTTATATTTTTAAATTTTTTTTCCAAATAAGCATATCTAGAATATTATATTATATTTTTATGAAAACATCTAAGCCCAGATAGCAATCACCGACATTGCTCCAGCTCCTAAGACCAAAAACAAATATCCTAAACTGTAATGTCTCCAAGATTGTTGCAAGAACTCCTTACTCATGAAATGAGAGGCAAGTAAGTCAACCAAAGCCATGTAGATAAGAATTCCAGCGGACATAGAGTCAAACACTCCCTCCACAATCAAAGCCTTGGGATCATTTTCGTTATATCTCGAAGAAATAATCATCCCAATACCAATCCCACCGGGGGTCGTGATAGTGAAGAACAAAGCCATGAGCAGCTTGGAAACGACCTTAAAGCTTCCCTGCATTGCAAGGCTGAATCTATCAAAACTTTACCACAGTAATGCCAATCTTACCAAGGAAATGCATCCACCAAGTGCTAATCCCTCGAAAAACTGATGGAACACAAGGGCCCCAACCAAAGGACGAATAGTACATGGACTATTCGAAGTTCCCATAGCGATTCCAATTATCACCGAATGTGCGAGGATCCCAAACTCTAGCACCTTTGCAAAGTCAAAACCTCAAAATCTAGATCACACCGAAAGGCTAGAAGTTCTACACTTACCTGAGCCACAACTTTGTTTTTTATAGTTGTTGTTGGCGACCCGGCACTGGCTTCAAGCTCCTGCGAATCGTGGACCTTGGAGACCTCTGCGCTATGATCGTTGGAAGGATGAGCGTGGACATGGTGTGGATGATCTGCATGATCGCCCATGGACGATGTCTCCCCCTCCCTGCGAGTGTAATAGCCCAGTGCCATGGAATCCACGAACAAAACCAGCATGGAAGTGGTCATGGCGATGAATCCCGGGAAGGGGAACTTCTCCCATGGATGCTCCGACAGGCATGGATTGGTGAGCGCCGCAAACGCGTCCGGGAGTATGTGCACGAAACCGGTGGAGAGGATCACGCCGGCCGCGAAGCACTGCCCCGCGAAGAACACTCTTGTGCGATTGAAGCTCTTGAACACCAGCGGGATCGCGACACCTAGCAAGGAGCTGACGAGGATCGCGGCGATCCCCGCGATCTTGAGGTGCAGGGCTTCGTCCTTGTTGATGCATGATTCATCGCTGGAGCAATCCATTCAAAGGTGAAAAGCAAAAAACGAGGAAAAGATCGATCCCTATGATCACTACATCGATTATAAGTAGAAGAGATCGATCGCTAGGATCAAGACATCGATCAAAAGTGGCAGGCTAGATGAGAAAAGAAGAGTCAAGAAACGCTACCGTTCGATCGCTACGTGCAAGAATGTGATTAGATCTATTTATTAGGAGCCAAGATTGTCAAGAGACTAGAGATGTCGACATTGCCTATAATTTATGGAAACCAAAGGCGTGGAAATACTCACGGATGTCAACATTGTTCTTCTTTTATACCATGGTAAAAGATTCCTAGTTTTTATCTGGAGGGCTTTGCTACTCCCCTATAGATGGACTTGTCTACGGGCTTGCCCTCCGCAAGAGAGGTGTGTTTAAAGACGCGCTTGAGGAGGTCGGGATTAACTTCGAACTTCTCGGCTATGGCTTCCACGCTTAGTTGCTTCACTGCTCCCTCGGCTTGGCCATGGTGGAGGAGGAAGGCCTGCTTCAGCTGGAGGATGTTGAGCTTGCCTGGCACGATCCGGCCCTCCCTGTCGGCAGTGTCGACTTTGGATCGGCTCAGCGGCGCGGGGGTCCCGAATGGCTGCGGTGATGATGCTCTTGGGACCTGGAAGGAAAGCCAAAACTTTGTTTTGAGTGACAAGTCCTAGAGCCGAAGCAAAGAGCCCGGAGAGAGCTCGCGGTTGTAGAGGTTTCGAGCAAAGAAACGCTGGGAACTATGCTGTAACATCGTTTAAGAGATTTGTTGCAAAGAAATGCTGGAAAGTAGATGAAGTTTGGATGATCTAGCTACTGTGGGAATGCTGGAAACTACATGAAGTTTGGACGATTTAGCTACGGTGTAAGTGCTGGAAACTAGATGAACTTTGAACGATCTGAAAATGCCGGAAACTAGATGAAACTAGATGAAGTTTGGACGATCTAGCTATTGCGTAAGTGCTGGAAACTAGATGAAGTTTGAACAATCTAGCTACTGTGGAAATGCTGGAGGTACGCTGGAAACTAGATGAGAAGTCACTGAGGGTTCGAGAGGAAAAAAAATGATAGGACCAAGAACACGTACCTCTCCTCCAGGTCCAACGTTCTCGGTCCTGGATACCACTTGTCCAGCGGCTTTCTGGACCATATACTTGTAAGTGCGATCGCTCTGGTCCCATTCTCGATCAAACGATTCTCGCTCAACCGGTTTGTGACCAGGAAAGGGCTCTACGAAGAACACAAGCAAAAAATTTTATCATAGAGAATGCAGGATCCATGGACGAAACTTACGATCGTATGATTTATCGAATGGAGGATCCGGGCGATAATCGGTCTCCTTCTCCTGCTGTGCTCGCAGCCGCGCCTTCGCATCCGGGGCTGCTCTCACACTTCTCAATCGCAAGATTCTAGCCACATGGAATCGAAATCTTACCTGGCTTTGGATTGCCATACAATTCTTTCGCCTTGGCGGCCCATCGCGCCTCGGTCTCAAGCTGCTCCTTCGTCTTCACCCTGCGAACGCCCGCCGAGTAGAGCCGAATCGGCCGATCTTCGTCCTCCGCCGCCACGGCCTTGCGCGCGGCATCGCTCGGCGCGCTCTTCTCCTCCGCAAACCTCGCCGCCGCTCCTCTTGCCCTGCGAAGAGCTTGCCCCATTAAGAAAGAGCATCTCTCCAAGCATATACCCTTAAATGTTGGGAGTTATACGTGGCAAAATGTAAGCTTCAAAATGGACGGACTGGATGTGCTTTCCACGTGGCACATTGTACGGGGCACATTCTAGGTTAGCATCTTTTGAAGCATATACTTTCGTTAAAATAAAATGGACGGACCAGATTACTCATGACTCCTCGCATCTCTCCTGGAGCGAAAGCTTTGGAGATTTGGCGATGGAGGAAAAGGAGCAAGAAGAAGCCCCAGCTGAGGAGGAGGAGGAGAAAGCTCCCGTGATCGTGGAGGTGAAGAAGAAGAAGCCCCACGAATTCTCGCAGACCAAGGTGTTTGTTTTCTTGCCCCTATAGAATTGCCGCGCTGAGAAGCTTAATGCTCGCTCGCGCGCTCGCAGTATCACGTCGAGGAGACCGTGAAGAAGATCTCGTCGCACAGAGGTTGGTTCCAAGATCTTTGGAAGATCAAGAGCTCCACTGGCTGACTTTGATCTTTTCTCCACAGGAATTCTCGGAACGATCGTCACAGACAGCCTTGGAATTCCTATCACGAGCACGATGGACGACCAAACCACTGCTCGGGTAATGTCTGGAAAAAGGAAAAGAAAAACACGCCTTTGATCCCTCCAATCATGTAAAACTTTTGTTACCAGTATTCCTCGTACATGGTTCCACTCGCGACCAAAGCCAAAGATTTGATCCACGACATCGAATCCAAGGTTCGCAGATTTTCTAGCTCCGATTTACTGCCATCAAAATCTTTACTTCTTAGCTCCAGGATCAAGTGAGGCTTTTGAGAGTACGTACCAAGGTTCACGAGATTGTAGTCGTCCCAGATGGAGAATTCTATGTTATTGTCGTCCAGCTGACCAAATGAAAGAAAAGAAAAAAAGAAAGAGAAAGGAAAGAGGGCGAATCAATCGATACCAATTTTTTGTTACTCGTTCTTCTTGATCTCTGGGCTTGATTGGAGAGCCTCGACGCTGGCTCTAGCTCGAGAAACAAACTCTGGATCGGGCTTTGGCTCCGTGCTCGTCGGAGGCTCTCGCATGGCCGATAGAATGTAGAAGGCAATCACGACATTGACGGAGACAACCGCCAGTAATCCACAAACGATGGTTTGCACTTCCGGTGAAAGACTGGAAAATCCTGGAGCCAATCTCTTAGAAAATGAATCGATCTCGCCATACCTGGGAGGAGATCGCGCTTGTAAGCCTGGAGAATGAGCAGCGGCGCCGTCCACATGAACACCGACGCGATAGCGAATTTCACGAGCGCCATTAAAACAAGGCGAAGAACCCTAAACGAAGAACCCTAAAGCATATTCTTTTCATTTCCCTTGCTAGGGTTTGTTGCGGAGCGAAGGAAGAGCGGATCAAGATGCCGGCCACCGCGGGGCGAGTTCGCATGCCCGCCAACAATCGCGTGCACAGCAGCGCGGCGCTACAGACTCACGGGATTTGGCAGAGCGCAATCGGGTATGATCCCTACGCCCCGGATCGCAAGGACCCCTCTGGCGGGGAGAGGGCGGCGCCGGTGCCGGCAGGAGAGAATGCCTACGATAGCTTCCAGGGATTGCTGGCGCTTGCGAAGATCCAGAGCGGTCAGGTTTCCAGCAGCGACGAGCCCCGCGGCGCCTGCCGGCGATGCAAGCGAGTTGGGCATCTACCATTCCAGTGTAGGAATTTCCTCGCGGTGGCCAAGGAGGACGTGGGCAATGGGGCCGTGGCGGTGGAGGGCAACACCAAGGGCGGAAAGCGCGAAGAGACTCATCCGGGGACCGACTCCGACAAGGGTAGTGACTCCGACGACGATAGCGACTCGGACAGTGATGTGGATTCGGAGATGGAGAGGGCGATCGCGAAGAAGATGTCATCCTCGTCCCGGAAGAAGAAGCGCTACTCCTCGGAGGAGAAGGACGATAGCTTGAGCAGTGACGATTCGGAGGGTGATAGGAAGCGCAAGAGACACCATAGCCATCGCAGCAAGAGCAGGAAATCCAGCTCCAAGAGGAGCCGGAGGGACTACACGTCGACTGATGACGACGAGAGCTCCCGGGAGAGGAGGAAGCGCCATCACCGCAGCAAGAAATCGTCATCGTCGTCGAGCAAGAGGAGCCGCAAGGACCACTCGCGAAAGAAGGAGAGGGACAAGAAGCGATCATCCAAGTCGAGGAGATCGCCCGAGGCTAGCGGTTGACGAACTAAAGTGGGATTTCACGGATCTCCCAAGTGAGTGCTTTCAGCTTTTTAAATTCCCTTTTGTCTTGTTTTGCTACATCAAGCTCCTCTTGCCTTGGTTGTCTTGCAGCTTTCCACCATCCAACTTGACAGGAATTTATAAGCGTCGATCCAGAGGCTCGACGTTCATGTACTATGGATGAACCAAGAAAGAAAAAAGATACGGAAGCAAGCACTGTTCTTCAGTATAGATGTACTTTCGGTGAAAACTTTCGGTGAAAAATAGCTATTGTAAAAGTGTGGAATCGCAGAAACTATTGACAGTTTTTCCTTTGAAGCGATCCTCGATTAAAAAATACCAACACTTGGCTCTTCCTTGATCAGCCACGTGGACGTAATTAGGGTTCTTCGTCAAGCTCTGGCCAAGAATGTGGGCTCGTAGGTGAGCCCGCTGAGCATGTCCTTGAATCTCCCGCAGTGCTCGGGCAGCCAGTGCCACTTCTTTTGCGATACATCGTACATGAGCGTCCTCCACCGGCACCAGCTATTGAAGCACACGGAATCCAGGCCGCGCGGCCGCTGGAGCGCCATGAAATAGGACACGCACTTGCAGAATTCCTGGAGGACGGGATCGCTGTTGGCGATGGCGTCCTTCCAGTGGCACGATTGCGCGTCGAATTCCCAGATCCGGACCCTCTTGCTAGCCGCGGCGCCGGTGATCTTGGCGGCCATGACCAATCGGCCGCGGCACACGAGCAGCGAGGCGCTGGCGAGGTTGGGGATGGCCAGCGCCGGTAGCTGCTGCGCGTGATCGAGCGTGATCCAGGAACGCTTGCCCATGTCGTAGGCGACGAGCTTGTAAGGCGGCACTGAGAGGCAGTAGAAGAAGCCATCGCTCCAGACCGCGCGCATCCCGGAGAAATCCTGGAACGCGTCCAGCCGCGCCGAGGATTGGCACTCCCACCCGCCGCTGGCGGAGTCGTAGATCTCGGTGATGAGCTCCTGCGAGGAGGAGCTCGCAACCCCAGCGACGAGGATCTTGTACGAGTTCCAGCCCGATTCCATCATCCCCATCACGTAGATGAGCGTGATCCGGGAGAGGCCCGGGAGGATGCGGCACGATTTTGTGAGGGGATTGCAAACGAGGAGGAGTGGAGGCGAGCCCTTCTTCTTCTTCTGGGAGCTCAAGAACAAGAGGCCTCCCGCGGAGGCGACAATGCACGTCAGATCTAGGGCGTGGTCGGAGGGATTGACGGCCGGGATGTCGTGCCAGGTGCCCAGGGCGGGGCTGTAGGCACGGAATTTGTGGTCGCGGAACATGAGGAACCAGGGGATTGGGGCGGCGATGCGCGCCCAGTGCTGGAGGAAGGGCGGGGAGAGGAGGATCGATCGCCAGGTGTGGCACACGGCGCGGCAGCGAGTGATTGCGGCGATTGGGAGGAGCGCGAAGATCTTCTCGTGGAGCTCCGATGGAAGATGGAGCCATTTGTTGTGGGGGAGAAGTGGCTTCTTGTTCTCCATCCCTGGAATCGCTTGGAAGTCGCGCACAATCCTTGAATTCCCTCTTGTTCTTGAGATATTTCAATGAGAATCGAGAGATTATCGATCGAGGGATCGATGGCGCAATGGAACAGCTACATGGATCGCTCGATGGATGCTAGGAGGGGGGAGATTTTGGAGAAGAGAAAGTAGGCGCCGTGGATGACACTCAAAGCAGAGAGGCGGGAGCACTGGATCACAGCTGGTGCGCAGTCCAATTTTTTCTCTCTTTTTTTTCTGCCGCCTCCACACACACCGACTTTGCAGCCCAGTGCTCTGGCAGAAAAAAAACTCCGCCAAAGCGAAGGACGCTCAAGAACCCTAGAAAGAGAATGCGAGACCGAAAGATTTAAGCATCCACACACACCGGTTACGCCGGTTACGTAACCAAGCATCGTCCACCGTGGCCAGCGGCGGTCCGCGTGGCAGAGAGCGATAGGCCATCCCGAGCTACCTCTCTTTTTGTAGGTACACAAGAACCATATGGACAGGGTATCCGCAAACTCTACAAAGCCACCGTAGCGCCGACAATTGCCGCTCGCCACGTGGCGGGCAGCCAAGCCGTGTTTTGGATCTTTGGGTGTCGGCGGAGCACGGACGGCGGGAGTTTGTGACCGCATGGCCCATTAGCTGGGGCTCGTACCGTACACCATTATTTTAATCGTTTTTCTGGAGGGAGGAGAATGGAGCCTTGTTTCGGGGTAAAGACGGTGCATATTGGGAGAAGCTTCGTAGAGTGCAACGTATTTGGTGCCTGGAGAGGGATTTCTCGACACGTGGGAGTTGGATGAATTTGTCGGCGCTATGGAAACGTTGGAGAGGTGTATATATTGTTTTTATTTTTTCTTTTTTGCGCGCTTAGCACGGGCAACCTTATCGTTTTGATAGTTAGATTCGCCCATCCAATCTCCAGAGGAAAAAGGGGGGGCCAACAGCTTTTCGTGGATAGCTATCGGCGAACATAATTTTGCTACAAGCGCGCGCGCATGCGCTGCCTGTCGCTTTGTAGGCTGCGGTGGTGCTAAGGAATTAGGGCAAACGCCAAAAATCTGCACGGCCAATGTAACGGTGCATTGTCTTTTGATCCTCTTTCGGTCGATTGTGGTCGCGAAGTTATCTTGTAAAGGTTCTTGATCCATGACCGCATCCACTTCAAGAGCGCGTACACATCGTCAACTTGCTCCTGGCGGCCCGGGGATTTGGCGACAAAAAGTCTGATAGGCACTTCGTGGCACCGATCTGCGCACCAGCTGTGATCCAGGCACTGATAGGAAAATTCGATCTGGTATGTTAAATCTCAAAGTTTCAGGAAGAGAACCAAGAGGACAAATCCTAGCAGCTCACAAGCGCAGGATTTCCTGGAGGAGGAGCGTGACAGAGAGTTACGTAGAGATTGTCACATTGCCCGCTGGCAATAATATACGTGACAAAATCAAACAAAAGCTTTCGCATCTTATAGTCAAGTCTGGCTGGAGCGTGACAAGGGTTACGTAGAGATTGCAAATTGCCGGCTTGGTTGGCTGTGATTAAACAACCAAACCAAGTGTTATTCACTTTGACAACACGATCGCGACCCTCGTGTGCGCTGTCTCCAACTAATCATCTGGTGAAAAAAAAAAGTCCCCGGAATGATGGATTCATCCTATTTACATTTCCGCTCGATCGCGATCCACACTCTAGCTGCTGGAATCGTAGCAGCCGCTTAGAAACCGCGCAAACTTGTCCTTGAGAGCCGGGGGCATATCCTCCAGCGCGCCCAGAATATCCCCGTAGCCGCGGGTATATGTCTGGAATATGCCGTCCCCGCCGCCGCCGCCGCCGCCGCCATCGCCGCTCGTGCACCGCCTCGCGCGCTTCTTGCTCCTCAGCGCCGCCGGCGGGTGGTGGAGCTTGGCGTACGCCAGCGATTCCTCGTCCTTGAAGTTGAGCTTGGCCTTCTTCCCCTTGATCCTCCTGGCGGCGGCGTCGTACGCCAGCGCCGCCGCCTCGGCGGTGCCGTACGAGCCCAGCCACAGCCGGACCCTCTGCTGTGGGTCTCGGATCTCCGCGCCCCACTTGCCGGACGGCCGCTGGCGCACGCCGCGGTAGTGCTTGATCGGCTGGGCGGGATTGGATCGCTTGGACTCGCCGCCCTGGGTTTCCACGATCGCGGGCGCTGGATCGGTCTGCCTCTGCTCTTCTCGAGCGAATTGGCGGAGTAGAGAACCCGCATTGGCGTCCTGCGCTTCCAATTTGGGGATCTTGGCGGGGATTTCGTCCACTTGCGGGGGTGGCGGCGGTTGTTGGCGGCGCTCCTCTTCTTGGACTGTCTGCTCGATCTGCTGGAAATTGGGGGTGATGGGCGATGAATCCATGGGCGAGGCCGCATTGCTGGAGGCGCTGGACGAGGAGATTGACCAGATGGCGTCCTGGAGGAGGAGCTCGTCCTGGAAGAGATCGTCCGGGCTCAGCTCCATCTGCGGCGGCGGCGGCAGCGAATTCAAGTCCTCGACGTCCATCTCCCAGTCCAGCAGCCACTTGGGCAGCCAGCCATCGTCCGAGTAGTCGCCGGGAGGAGGATCGATCGGCTCGCTAAGCCCTCGACACATTTGACTTGGATGGATGAAATAGAGATACCTTTGCTTGAAGATCCAATCAAGAACCACTTTCTTCTTCTCGCGCTCTTCTCTCTTTCTTTTCTCGCTCTCGCTTTCTTTGCTTGGAAGGAAAATCTCTAAAACCCTTGGAGATTTTTATTAGGTGTGGGGATTTACCCTGGTTTGCGAGGAAGTTTGGCCAGGTCGTTCCAAATTGCGGCTGGAGTGGCGTCCAGCCGCCATTCTGGAGGGATCTTTTTTAAAATTTAAAATCCAAAGATTCGTTTTGTCTGGCACTGCTGGTCACAGCATATTCACGAGAGTTTCGCGCCACTCACGTCATTACCTGCGAACCATCCAAGAGATCCAAATCTGATATACTTCTTCTCAAAGTCCACGATTGACAAAGCTCACTGTGAGCTGGATCGATCATTCGTCAAGTTCCACGGGAATGATGATTATCACCAATTTGATTGTCACTTCTGGATTCCCCATTATTTGCTACCTCTGTGCTCTTTTGGTTCTTCATTCTCTCATGATGCCCGGGGATCTCCCTGATGAGCCAAAGCTCCTCATTTTGCTCGCCGCTACAGCTTCCATGGCGGATTGAGCGCGCTTCATCATCTCCAGAATGTCTCTCTTTCCGGAGCAGCTCACGATTGCTTCCGTGTAGGCCGTCCGGAGCTCGGTGTTTACGTTGAACTTGCGTACACCGTTGTCAATGCAGGCCTGTAGCATTGGATTGGATTGGATTAAAGCTTCGAAATCAAAAAAGAGTGTCTTTTTTTCCGTCACCTGGATCATGCTTGCTGGTAGGCCCGAAGCTCCGTGCAAGACAAGGAGCACTCCACGGTCAGCAGCCGTCTTTCTCAGCTCCTGCATGTCAAACTTATCAGATTGATCTGTCGGGATACTATACAAATTGCAGAGAGCGTGGCACACACAAACCTTGAGAAGTTCCATGTCCAGTTTCGGTCCACTTGCCGGGTACTTCCCATGGACATTGCCGACGCACACAGCAAGTCCGTCTACGCAAGTCTTTTCCAGGAACTCTTTCGCCTGGAAGAGAAAAAGAAAACCCCACGACAAGTTGAAAGTTTTAGCGGAATTTGTAAACGAGAGGCCAACCTGATCGATATCGGTGGGCTTCGACTCGTATTCTTCGACGGTCTGACCGTCTTCTGTTCCCGAGAGCCTGCCGAGCTCGGCCTCTACGACGAGGCCCTTTGAATGTGCCATCGATGCTATACGCTTGGTAAATGCCACATTGTCGTCAAATGCTAGGTGCGACCCATCAGCCATTATTGAATCGAATCCCTGTAAAAAAACATTTGTACATGGAAAAAGAGAATCGTGATAATGTCGCTTTACCAGCTCCAAGGTCTCCATAAGTTCTGCTTCATCATTGCCATGGTCGAAATGAACAGTTATAGGCACCTGTATGCGATTGTGGATTGTTAACTTATTCAAGAAAGCCAAAAGTGAACAGAATTACGTACGTTAGCACTTTTTGCAGCAGCAGTGCAGGAGGCCACCAAAGCCCGCCCACCATGCCGATAAGCAGCTGGATGAATCTTTTGCAAATGCATAAACAAAGTGAATAAGAGCTGCTTGTTAAAGAGGAGCGTAATCACCTGCAGGATAGCTGGACTTTTTTCGGCTTCAGCCGCACTTATCACAGCTTTCGCCCCCTCCAAATTGTAGATATTAAAAGCTCCCACCGCATATCCTCCACTTTCAGCATCCTAGGGAGGAAACACTTTTTGAGTGACTTCTCAAGCTTTAAAATATTACCATAAGAATGTCTTTGGTTGATTTTCGTTTCGGTCTTGCCCAGCGAGACACAACAGTGGCAAGAGCATCCACTCCTCCAACGTTCCCTGCGGCTTACAGACATAAGAAAAAAAGAACGGCAAATTAGAAACTCACCCGGAAATACTATGTACGGGATTCCAGGATGCCGACTTCCAGGTCCAAGCTTCCACATAGGTACTCCTGCTAATGCCTGCCCCACAACTTCTGCTCGGCTCGCGCCCATAGCCTTTGTTGCCAGGTCCGACGACGTTATGCCACCCTGTTGTAAGAACGTCGTTATGTGGACTGCTAATGATGATGACCACTAAGTTTTTAACCTTCGCAATTATGTACCGGGGACGAGTATGAATACGCTTAACAATTTCGACCAATGCTGAGCTGACTTTGTTTCCAATATCAAGGCTCTCTAAATTACCTGAAAGAAACAAAATGTGTCATTGATCAAAACATTTCTTAAAACTTACTGCTTCCTGTTACAAGGACACGGCTTGTAACGATTAGTGTATCTTGTCCGGCCGATAGAAACACATCTGCCGCATTAGATACTCTAGCAATCTCTGCATCTCTTACATTGTCTGCACTCATGGCCACAGCAGTAACACTAACCTGGAAAAAACAACGACGCTAGTTCTCGATCCATTACACTGAAACTTACATCTAGAGACTGGAGAGAACTTCCTCGTTTTAGTTTCAGCTCTTCCACCTGAAGGCTTACAAAGTTTGTTGTGAGTGAATCCAAGGAAGACAAACCTGTTTTGTAGTTTTAGGCACGTAGGATCCCACAACTATAAGGCCACCATTTAACCAGCTTGTTTGTTTGTCTGCTTCAAGGTCCACTGGAGTAACGGGTGGCTTGGACCTGAGCCCAATCCGGGCAGACACAAAACCTGCAGCTGTTCGACAAAGAAAAAGTTTTCCTTTTCCCTCAGCCTAGAATGCACGAGGTTAGAAGCTGACAGATGCATGCAGCAAACACTCACTTGGATCATTCCAGCAGCGAACACGGAAATATCTCTTTCGCTAGCGGCATTCACCACGCAAATCGAATTCTGTAAGAGTCCAGATCACTGCCGCTGAATATAGATGTAAAACAGACTGCTACCTTCGAGAGATTACATAGCTGTTCACATACGGCAGAGGGGCCTCCTTTACGAATTGTAGCAATAGAAACAGAAGCTACATCTCCAAAGGATACTCGACCTTTAGTTTTTTCTTCCACCCACTGCATTTTACGAATCACCATCAAATTTCAAAAGAAATCACGAAATGTCACCTCGCGAAGGTTTGATGACTTGTATCCAAAAACGGAGTCCTGAGCAAACTCCGTTTGTGCCGCAGGCACAAGCCTTACAAGAAAGAAAAAATCAATGACTAGAACGCGCATGCTCAGTCTTACATAGTTCCATCAGCAACATAATGAATATCATTGATAGTATAGCGACCTCCTTGCCAGAAAAATGGACAGATTATCCATGCATCTGACTCTCCAATAACATCACATACTGCATCTGCTTCCTGAAATACGAAGGTTCAGACAGTCACTTATTCTTACCTGTTTTCCTTCCGTTCAAGAAAGTTTACCTCGGGAAAGTGACCGCGAAGAGTTGAATCGCCGCGAAGCACAATAGTGTAACCAACGTTTCCACAAGAAGATGCTGCAGCGTCAACATTGCGACATATCGCTTTTGTCAACTCTACTGCCTGCCACCACCGTCATAAGTAGACCAGTGTAGAGTTTTATAACTCACCTTGCCAGTGCTCAAAGCTCTGGAGTTGGTAAGTATGAAGAAGCAAGCAGGAGATTTTTGAAACTCTTTCTTTATGGACTCAATGCCCCTGAAACAATCCCAAATGAGAGGAGATATGGAAGATCAAATTATATGGCTTACCACTCTGTCAGAACTGTGACATCGTGTACCGTTTGTGTTCCAGTAGGATCGTCATCCAAAACAACAAGAACTTTTGCTTTTCCTTCACGTTTTGTATGGCATATTGCCTCAATCGGATCCTCGTGATATTCCTCTGGCAAATTCGTAAAGGCGACATCCTTGGCAATGATTGGAAGTAAAGATGCAGATTTAGCTTTCAGATCACTGCTTTCTGCTTGACTCTTGGTCGTAGCAACGTTTACACCGGACAGCTGCTGATAGACCTGCAAAAAAAATATATATATCCTTTACATTTTCAAGGACGCCCTACAATTCAAATGTACCTTAACAACAGCTGCATCGTCTTGCTTACCCCAGCCGGAAGCGGAACCTGTTAACAAACTTAGCGTACAAGTTCATAAGATACCATAATTTTACCCGCTAGAAAAAGCTGATGAGCAGCAGAAGCCAGCGGAACCGCTATACACAGCTTTTTGGCAACATCAAGAACAATTCCCTGTAGTTTGTTCAAAAAAATTAGAAGAATCTAAAAACAAAAAGACTTCGTACCAGATCCTTAACAAAAGTATCTAGGTTGGAGTGTGAAGAGTAATCACCACTTAGCATGCGCGGAACACGGTCGACAAACATCCTTTCAAAAGGCAGTGAAAAGTTAGTTGCCAGTATTGAAGGAAAACATGAAAATTACCATGAACTTCCGGCAGCATTTGAGATTATGTCGAAAACCAGCTGTGTGTCAAGCCCTGCACGAGCCCCCAACGCTACGGCCTCTGCTGCAACAACAAGGTGGATACCCGCTAAAAGCTGGTTTACCATCTTCATAGTGCTGTATGTAACTCGTAATTATAAGTAAGCCACAATTGTATGTTATTGACCACACCTGCCAGCTCCAGCACCGCCTCCAATAAAATATAGCTTGTCCCCAAGTGCTGCATCAGTGCATTGCCAAGTGCACATTTCAGTTCCATCAAATAGCCTATGTCTTATGTACCTGAAAGCACGGGATACGCCATCTTCAAACCCTCGTTCGTACCGCTAGCCATTATCTGCATGAGAGTCGAGATAGTTAGCCATACAAAAAACGACCAAACTGATATTACACTCAAGGATCCATTTGCTGCTCCTTTTGTTCCCCCTGAGACTGGAGCGTCCACCATATGGATGCCTCGATCTATATAACAGCATGTTACGGAGAACTTGTAGAATGCATTCATTACCTTCGAGCCGAGTTCCGAGATTTGTAATGTAATCAGGAGATACAGTGGAACATATCACAATGGCCGTTTCAGCAGTCAATGCTGTAAAACACAAAAAATGTGTTTTGATCGTCATGAAGCCACGTATTAGATCTTACCTGACAATGCTCCATCATCAGCAAACAGAACGTTCTCTATTTGGTCTTCAGTAGCAACCATGATAAATAGAACCTGAGAACCTGAAAATCGAAGTCAATAGCTTTAGTTTGCATGTTCATTGCTACCTTTTGCGGCCGTTGCGGGGCTCCTGCCAGCAAGACCCCCAATTTCTTCAAATTTCGTTAATGCGGACTTTGACACCTGTAAATGAACTTTCAAAGAAAGGACTTCTATAAAAGGACTTACGTCAAAGCCACAGACGGAAAACTTCTTAGCAACGAGCCTAGAAGCCATGCGCAAGCCCATGGCTCCGAGTCCAATAAATGCAATTTTTTCTGGACGGCCATCATCTTCTGGTGTCTTAAGAGAATCAATGTTTGGAGAAGACACTTTAATCCCTGCGGTTTTCTCCCACACCTGGCGGCAAGCACAGAAGCCTTGTTATGCAAATGCGAGAAACGGAACGACCTTGACAACTGCAGCATCGTCTTCACGACCATACCCAGATGATGATCCTGATAAGTGTAGGCATAGTCAGCAACATCAGTGGAAAGCAGCTGTTCCTACCCAGTAAAAATTGTTGATGAGCTGCTGCAGCCAGTGGAAGTGGAAATACGTGTTCCCTCCCTTCAGATAAGACAATACCCTGAAAGTAAAACGTAAGGAAAATGCGTTGAATCGAAGTTCTTAAGTTCTACCAAAAGGTGCAGGCTCGGGCACGACAACGCTTACAAGGTCTTTTACGAATATGTTAAGAGCGGAATGAGGGAAATAATCATCATCCAGCATATGCGGCACACGATTGATGAACATCCTGCATTAGCCAGCTTAAAAACGTGTAAGTAAGAAAGTAAACACCCACCATGAGCTCCCCGATGAATGTGACACAACCTCGTATACAAGTCTTGTATTTAATCCCACGCGAGCTGCGAAGGCCATTGCCTCTGCAGATGCAGCAATGTGGACTCCTGCAAGTAGCTGGTTTACCATTTTGACAGAACTGCAAAAGGAAAAAAGGTAAGTGTAAAGCAATGTAGTTATAAAAGATGGAAAACGAACCTTCCTGCTCCAATGCCACCGTCTATGATGTAAAGTTTCTCACTCATAGCTGTTAAAACTTACAACCAGTTAGTGCTCATATTTATCAAAATATCATTTCACCTGAAAGAACCGGCATAGCTTTGTCAAAAGCTACTTTCGATCCTGCAGCCATAATCTGACAGTCCCAGAGTTTTAGACACCAAAAAAATTGCAGATAATGTAAGTAATGCATACTGTGAGCGTTCCGTTAGCTGCTCTCGCGACACCACCAGAAACTGGTGCATCCACCAGGTAGAGTTTTCTTTCTGGAAAAGAATGATAAGCTAGAAAGGTAGAGACTTCCAGCTAGAAAGTAGCACTCACCTGTCAGTTTCTTGTCGAGCTTTCGGATGTATCCAGGTGCCACGGTTGAGCAAATTACAATGACTGCTCCTTCAGGAACAACTACAAGAAGAAACAGCCAAGAAAAAAATGAACTAGAATTTGCTTGGATGATATTACCAGCGGCAGCTCCGTTCGATCCAAAAAGAACAGCGTCAGCTTGATCCGAATTGGTCACCATAACAATCAGAATCGAAGCGTCTGCTCGCTCCAATCGAAATTAGCAGTCAGAAGAAATGAAACAAAAAATGTTCACACAAAACCTTGAGCTGCATGGGCTGGACTGGAGCTGGAGGATCCACCTATTTCGCAAAATCGCTGCATAGCCGGCTCCGAAATCTGCAGAGATTCCCACATTTCACCACTAGAAACCGATAATATCGATCGATCACTCACATCATATCCCTGGACTTGGAATCCGGAACGAACGAGCGTCGATGCCATGCCGAATCCCATCGCTCCCAGACCGATGAAGGCAACCTTGGCGGCCGATTGCGCCATCGCTCTCGATCGAGCTGAGCTGCGAGGAATGGATTAGGGCAATGCGCTGCCGCTTGCTCGTCCTTTCGAAAAACTATATGCTCTTCCTGTCATTGGATAAGCATCTTCTTGTAACCATACTTTATTTTTTGTTAAGTGATACTGTGACAGAGGTGTGTGATAGCATGACTAGTCTAGCTCGAAAATCCGCCATAGCTAGCTCTAGCTTTTGGTTATAGAACATTCTTTGACACTAGAACTTTTCTTTGCTATTCACTCTTTCAGTACAGGAAGATCGTCGTGACAATGCTCGCAATCCAAAGGATCACTGGCACAAACTTTGAGCTGCTAGAAAAATTTGGGAACGATCCAAAAGGCTGGAAGAACGGTGGTGGCGGCGGATGGTGGACGGAAGAAATCCCAGCTACAAACGGAGGAGCTGGAAGAAAAAAAACCAGATTTTTTTCATACCATCCAAACGAAAGATCTAAGTTCTTGACACAAACCATGGTTGCTTGACGAGCACTGTGTGCTGGAATCAAAGTTGTGGATGTCACACATTTGTGGAAGCTCCATGGCGATGGATTCGTTGATCGAGTACTGTCCGCCGCTGTGGATGAGATCGCACAGGCAGGGGAGATTCTCGGCGAGAGAGTTTTGGAGATGGACGCAGCAGTCGTCGGGGATTTCCTTGCTTTGCATCTGGAGGAGAGGGAAGCAAGAAAAAAGCGAGACCGACTCGGAGTTGCAATCGCTGTGAGTTGGATGCGAAGAAACCATCGAGAGAAAAACCAGGGAGAAGAAGAGGAAGAAGAATAGCGTGGAATCCATGGCCAAAAGCTCTCAAAACTCCGACTGTGGCTATCGATTCCACTCTTGTTTAAATAAATCCAAGGAGGAGAGACCGATCGCTCTCGTACGATCGGTCAAGAGATCAAAAGGATGGAGAAATTTCAGAGCGCTCCTGATGTGGAATCCACCCACATTCGCTCGCCAAACTTAAAGCGCGCGTAGGCGAAGAACATTCGCAATAGCTTTGTTTAAGTGATTTAGGATTTAGGGGTTTAGGGTTCCTGGGCAGCGATGGCGGGCGCGCCCGAGGTGGAATTGCCCGATTCTTGCGATGAATCCGTGGATGCCGATCTGGACGATGAGGAATGGGAGGAGGAAGAGGATCTCGCGGGTGCATTGGACTGGCTCGACGTCCACGAAGGTATGGATTGGTGTTTGAGGGGTCTTTGTGTCGAAATTTCCTTGTGTTTTAGGCGCTAGAGGTGGAGCTGTTGATTCTTCGTTCCATTATCGACCAAATGCGAATGGAGGTGTCGAGAATGCTCTCCAGAGGAATGCGCTCCAGCCGCGAAACAATCAAAATCAAAGGTTTTTGTCACACATACGCGCCGGACCTTTGCATGTAACTCATTGATAGTGGTTATTTTTTTCCTCTCTCTCTTTACATTGCTTTTACGTGGCTTAGGAATGGGAAGGTCAGACCAATGCAGTCATGTCAAATTCTGTCACGACAATGGTACGCGATAATGTGCGCAAGCAAGCTGAAGGTCGAGTTCGCGTTCACGAAAAGTCTGATAGAGCTACTGTGGAACAAGTAAAAAAAAATCATGTTTTCTTCTTGCTTATGACAAAGATTGCAGGTTTTGGACCCTCGAACTCGAATGGTGCTTTTCAAAATGTTAAATCGGGGAGTCTTTCATGATATCAATGGCTGCATTTCCACCGGAAAAGAGGCAAGCTTTTGCAACTGTGTTTTCTTAAGTTTCAATCTTCTGCTGTTTCATTTACAGGCTAACGTGTATCATGCCACTACAGAGAGTGGAGAAGAACTGGCTGTAAAGGTTTATAAAACTTCGATCCTTGTCTTCAAGTAAGTCTAGAACCAAATCGTTATGGTACATGACGTGTGAAATCTCAGAGATCGGGATAAGTATGTGCAAGGAGACTTTCGGTTCAGGCATGGTTATTCTAAGCATAATCCACGAAAAATGGTCAAGACGTGGGCGGAGAAAGAAATGCGAAATCTCTTGAGGTCTTTTTTCTTCCTCATTTTTCTCTGGTCTCTCTTAACGGTTACGTTACATAACAGGCTCAAAGCTTCTGGAATTCGAGCACCATCTCCTCTTGTCCTGCGACTCCATGTTCTAGTCATGGATTTCATAGGCAAGTCGTATGACGCAGATTAGATTGTTCCTTTCACTGAATTAGTTTCTGTATGACAGGAAGGGATGGCTGGGCAGCCCCACGTCTAAAAGATGCAGCGCTCTCGGATACGAAGTACCGTGAATCTTATCTGGAGGTCAGTCTTTTCTTTGTATGTTTTTTTCTCCCCCAAGTTTCCTCATGTAATTTGTGTAGATTGTACAAATAATGCGTACCATGTACCAAAGGTGTCGGTTAGTTCACGGTGATCTTAGTGAATACAACGTGCTATATCACGAGGTAAGTCGATGTTTTAAGAGAAGCTAGTCTGGTAAACGTTTTGTGACAGGGCCATCTTTATATTATTGATGTCTCTCAATCAGTGGACCTCGATCATCCCCGAGCCTTGGACTTCCTCAGGCAAGATTGCGTCCATGTCAACGTGAGGATTATTATGTGTGAGTAGTCGATCTAACCCAATCTCTGTAGGATTTTTTCAAGAAAGGAGGTGTAGCCGTCATGACCGTGAGGGAGCTGTTTGATTTCATAGTGGACCCGTCAATAAACGACGACCAAGTGGAAACTTATCTTCATGAAGTAAGTGTTTTGTTCGCCTGAAGCTTGCCCCTTAGATGCGTTTTCCAGATCCAAAAGCGAATCGAGGAAAGGATTTCCTCCACTGCGGACGACGTTGCGGATGCCGTCTTCGTTCAAGTAAGTAGGGTGTTGCGCTTGGTTGGAATCTGAGCTTCGGTTTTCCACGCCAGGCGTTTATCCCTCGGACTCTAGATCAAGTCCAGGATTACGAAAGAGATATCCAGCGCATAGCGACGGGTAACGACACAGAGGGGATTTACTACCAGACAATCACGGGACTCAAAGAAGATCTGTCCGGAGTTCGCAAAGTTCCATCTTTACTTGAAAAACAAGAGAAGCAACCGGCGACAAGAGAGGCAGAGACTGAGCAGCTAGTACTCTCGGAAGCAGCCTCCTCAAGCAGTGATAGCAGCGACCAAGAAGAAGACTCCGAGGAAGAAGACGCAAATAAGGAGAGCCGGGAGGAGCGGAGATCAGCCAGGAAAGAGCACAAGAAGAAAGTGAAGGAAGAACAGCGAGAAGCCCGCAAAACTAAGACGCCAAAAGCCGTGAAAAAGAGAAAGAAAAAGGTGGCACAAGATAAGAAGCGCAAGCATTAAAATGCTCGTTCATCTTTGTACTTCTAGCCAGAAATTTGGGTGCAAACAAAGATGCCGCGGCATTTGCCCTACCCGCGGCCGCATCCGGAGCTCCCAGTGAAGCTGCGCCGATGTGTCAGGCCATGGCTTGCCCACAAGAAGATTTACTACGCTACACCGGCCAACCCGCCTCCCGCCCCTCGCTCTCGCTCCACTCACCCCACCTCGGTGTTTCTCCTCTGGACCACTCTCGCCGCCAACCAATTGCAGCCGGTAAGCCACCTCCTCCTCCTTTGTTTTTGATTTAGCGTAACGGTAGCAAGCAGCAGCAGCGGCGGCGGGGAGACAGGGCTGAGGAGGCCCTTGACAGCAGCACAGATCGGGCTTATCGGTACCCGTACGAGCTGCACAGGAATTGCATCTTACAGCGCCCGCGCAATCCATCAGCCCGGCAGCTCGAGGTTGATCAAGTCTGGCCTGGCCTCTGATTTTTCTTCTTGTGCTTGTCATGTTTTACAGGAGGAGCTACAGGAAGAGAGCATGCCCCTGCAGCACCGCTTCTCCAACCTTATGTCCTTGCTCAAAGCAAAGTAGCCCGACTTTTTAGAGGGAAATTTTAAGTTTAATAGCGAGCGGTGGTGGGTTGAATTTGCAAAAGTTTATAATCTAGATTGCACTAGCTCAACCTATGCACAATTGAGCATTAGTAGTATTATTCCTATTTAGTATTATTTCTTTATTCAATTCATCAATGTGTGATTCATTTAAGAGTTTTGCTAGAAGAGAAGTTGATTTATATGTATATATATATATAACATGTTTTAGATCTTGTGGTGCACATCTAGAAACATACTACGCAACCTCAATATATACTTTACCATATGAATATATGAAATTAAATGAGTGTTCAATCACATTTGTAAGTGAAGAAAAATATCAATTGTCTTTATGATGATAATAAAGTTTACTGAAAGTTTGAAGTTTGCATCTATTGACTTTGTGAATAATAACTATTGAACTCAGTGTTTGAGTTAGAGCTATGAAGTTTTTAATTTATTAATCTATATGATAGAATAAAGATGAATATACTAGGAAGTGTTTATAATTTAGAAAAATACGTTAGAATATTCCAAAATATCTAAATATATTCTAGGTATATTCAATACTTATGACTATTTTTAGATAACACAAAAAAAGTAAGCATTGAAACATAGAAAAAATGCTAATTTTACTTTGTAGTTTCCATCTAAAACAATAAAAAAAGGTTAGTTTGTCAGATGTATGCATTCGTAAAATCTATTTCTTGGCTCCAATTCTTATTGACTAGCTCTGGATTTGGAACATGAGACCCAGTCAAGCAAAAAATCGAGGTATACTTTTATCTATAATAGATCTAGAAATGGAGACATGTGTTTTGGAGATTTTTATGTAGACTTTGGAGACTTGCCACAGTATATAAACCCCACACTCTCGGCAGATTTATCATATCTCTTCCATTCGCTTGTTTGCTCCCTCTCATTTTCTCTTTTGCTCTTCGCACTCTTCTCGAAGTTTCTCAAGAAGAAATAATCTCATCGACATAATCTTTCTTTGATGGAATCCAAGAAGTTGATGCTGGTGGTGACGATCCTGAGTGCTGCGCTGCCACCACGAACGTGTTTGTGAGTGCCGCCGACCCCGACCCGCTGCAAGATTTCGAGGGATCCAGAGCTCTCAGCAATTTCGTGCTAGATGTGTTCAAGAATGGCGATGTGACCAATCGACCCAGTGGCATTCACGCAGCGATCAACACGACACTCTTCCCAGGAATCACACATATTTCTTCCTCTTTGCCTTCGCTTGATACCACAATAACTAATTTTTACTTTCTTTTTTTTTCCAGGTCTCAAAGGGATAAGTTATGTCCACTTTAACACATGGTTCCCTGTGGAGTCAATCTCCCACGCAGCCTCGAGCTTCCGATCTCCTCACGATGATCTCTAGCGGGCCACTTCAAATTGGATTTGTGGATACAGCCGGTAGGAAATAAGATCTCTCTCTCTCTCAAGATCTCTCTCTCTCTCTCTCTCTCTCTCTCTCTCTCTGTGTGTGTGTGTGTGTGTGTGTGTGTGAGAGAGTGAGCGCGCGTGCGCGTGAGTGAGAGAGAGAGAGAGAGAGAGAGAGAGATAATGAGATATGCTGTGATTTTCCAGGAGTACCACACATCAACCTCTTGTACCCAGGTGATATCACTATATTCGTGTGGGAACAATGCACTTTGAGATCAACGTCGGCACCAAGTCTGCATTCTACATCTCAGCTCTCAACAGCCAAAACCCAGGAACTCTGGTATACAAAAAACTTTGCAAGCTTTCTCATTATTCTCTATGTTTTTTTTACCCCATTTCTTTGTGCGTAGACAAGTGGTGGTGCTCTCTTGAAAATCCCAGACAGGTCCTCTGCAATAGCACTCAACGTAGGACTGAACATGATATGAAAGTTCAAGGCAAATATGTTGCCATATATTCCCCGCCTCGAGTTGGCCCCGCCCACCATATGCATTCCCGACCAAGACATCACCACAATGATTTAAGGACTTTCTGAAATGAAGCTTTCTTCGTTTATTAAAAATGATGGTTTGTATCCAAAAAATCCAGCAGCAGCACGTGTACACCGCTCTGTCTCGGTGATCACTTTGCAAAGTGTGTCGAGTTTGTAGTTGAAACTCCATTTTCTGTTTTCAAAGACGTCAAACAGAGAGCAACTGTTGCAGGGGTGCTGCATGGGTTCATAGAGGCGGCCTGCAGCAGCAAGGCATCAGAACTTAAAAGCCGCAACAAAGTCAAGGATGGGTCTCTTGCCAGGTAGCGTGAAGCAATTTCCAAGCAAGCAATAAATTTTCTAAGAAACAAAGCAACAATGGTGGATGGTGGACTGAGAATCACAAATCCTATGTCCTTGAATCAAGGATTGGAAAGCAATCCAACTTCCACAAGAATATTCCAAAAATATTCCATGGCCCATATAATATGCCTTGCCTTTTTTATGTCTGTTGTAATCAGGAAGTAAAACAAAGAAGAAGAAAGCTACATACAAAGTGGACTTACCAAACAAATCTGAGACCGCTTCAAATGCAGCGATCCCTACTAGTATTTCCAGTGATCCATCATCAAATCGTCACTCACAACTTCATTTCCAGGGCTATAGTTTCCTTTCCCTTGAGGGGCTTGAGTGAAGCTGCTCTAAAAGGACTGTTTATACCACTTAACCCCTCACCAACAAAAAGAAACATCCAATTGCACCTTGACCACTCTAACCCTTGTAATATTCCTCCATGATGTTTCCATAGCTATTATATTGTGGCTGGCAACCTTGTTAGTTATACCAACTTTTGCAACAAAGACACATTTTGCTATACCACCAGATAAAAGTCATAACCCTTTGAGCCTAGGAGCTGATTGGTGTGGAGAACATTACTAACGCCTATACTCAACACAACAATCATAACCTTGCTTGCTCCCACACATAGTGCACCACCCCCACATATTTTTGCAGACCAAAGATACAAAAACTAGGAGAACTACAAGCAAGAGGTAGTATAATCTGAATTACCCAAAACTCTAGCTTTATATAATTGAACTCCAACTTCGAGTATATAAATCATGAGAATCGTCAAAAGTTGTTTGTACAATCTTTTGAATTTAAATATACTCTGATACAATTAGATCTATCTACATCAGATAAAGGAAAATTTAATAAGTGCTCCCAAACTCGATTAGGCCAAAGACAAGCACTAAACTTTGTTCTCTACAAAGGTCACCCATTGTGTCTTTCATATATAAATTACAAAGATGCCATAACATTGACCGAAATTGGTTAAGTGAAGACAACTCTTGCAGCCCACATGCCCCAAATCCTTGTTGCTACAACTCTTTATGCCAGATTGTTATGAGACTTTACCTCTTTTTGAAAAGACTTATAGGGAACCAAAGCCCTAAAGTTCTCTTTATCAGTTGATAATAAAAAGAGAAGGTTGTGGCTGTGGTGGAGGGAAAGTCTTGGTTGTGGACAAGTATTATAATGAGGTACAGGAAATCATTGTGGATGAGACATTCGAGCCTGATCAACATAAGACACCTATTAGTTTGGGTAAATCTCTTAACATTATTATTAATCCATGAATAATATAAATGGGGAAGTGTGTCTATGGTGTGTCAGAGTGCTGCACAATAATTATATAAATTTTTGGGTTGCAAAATAAAAGCATTGGTGTTTATGCCAAAAACTTCATCTTTTGTTTTAGAATGAACTTCTGTAGATGTTGTCCATTAAAAGGCACCTGGACAAAGTGTTGCCACCAAACTCTCACCAATTGCTTATGCATCTTCCACCTCTTTGACTATTGACAAGATTGTGTGGAGTAAGTTCTTTGTTTTGTGTAAAATATGTCTAGAATATTTGCTTCCGGAATTTTCCCAGGAATACTCACACATAGAATGTTCACTTCTAAAATATTCTCTAGAATCTCGATAGTAGGAAGGTCTACTTGAAATTCAAAGACAAATAAAAGGAGTGAGCATAAAGAGAGACATTGTTTAAGAATGCTTACCCTGAGAAAAGATTTAGTCTGGAAATGAGTAAAGAATTTCTTGAGGTGAATAATTGGGATAGGAAAATAGGAAGCAACTCTAAAAAAATGTAGTGCCAAGAAAAATAGTATTAAATGTCAACTTTGTAGCCTTTAATATGCTCATAATGATACTATATAAAATAAGGGTTGATATTGCAATATAGTTTGTGAGAAACCTTTTACTATAGCATAGTTTACAATATTTACAAGAAACACACTAACTATATATATAGCTAGTTTTATATATATATATATATATATACATATATATATATATACATATATATATATATATACATATATATATATATACATATATATACATATATATACATATATATACATATATATATATACATATATATATATATATATATACATACATACATATATACATACATACATACATACATACATACATACATACATACATACATACATACATACATACATACATACATACATACATACATACATACATACATACATACATATATACATACATACATATATACATACATATATATATACATACATATATATATATATATATACATATATATATATATATATATACATATACGTTTTGTGGCCGCGAAAAGGCAACAAGAACGCTGTTTGTCCATTCATGGTGCTGTTCTTTCATTCTCTCCATTTCACACTTTTTTCTGTGCCTAGGAGTTGACTCGTGCGCTCTCTTTTTCTTTCTAGGAAGGCCGCTACCGCTCCTTACATTTTTTTTAGTATGGGGGATTGATGACTCGGTCTTTTCCTTGTGCTAGGAAATGGACGGGTAAACGCTACTCCAGTTTCTTTCTTGCCTTGCACTGGCTGAGGCATGTCAGATCCGCGTAGGCATCCAGCACCTGCGCGATTGTGATCTTGTCCGGATGATCCATCTTGGAGAAGGTCTCCAGAGCGCCTTGGATGTGACCTGATCGTGCGTACCACTGCATCTCGTTTGTCCCTCGGTTGGATGATTGGCTTGGTCTTATTGACTTTCATATTTACAGCTACCCCATTGGAAAGTGAAGAACCGGTCAAGGGGGCCCGATGATTGGGACTCTAGAGGTACACATCCAGTGCACACCTTTGTCTAGCACTTCGCTTTCACAGGTATGACTGGTTCATCAAGAAAAAGAATTTTAAAAGCTGGAAAAGATAACAAAAGGATGCGGTACTGAGACTTACGTTGTCTCAGGTGGGGGTGTTAAAGCCAGAAAATTAACTTCCAAGCCAGCGAACCGGCCAGCGAGCGGAAGCCTTGGGTGCTGCGACCTTTTACGAGCAGCACAAACGAGGTCAAGAGCTCCGCTCACCGTGACAAGACTTATCAGGTAAGCGTCCGTTTCTTTTCTAAGAGGAGATTTTCTCTTGATTACAGCTTCTCTTTGGCAGGCAACGGATATAAAAAAGATGTTTGCTTGCATCGACGAAAAGGGGCACTAGCATTACGTTGTAGGATCATCCTGGATCTATGCGAGACAGTTGAGCTGTTCCGGGGCTTGTTTCACGAGGCAGCATTGGGACGGTGAAAAATGCCTCTCCTAGTTTTATTATGGGCACTGACATTCTCTTTCATTTGGCTCTCAGAGGTGGTACACATATCCGGAACTCCAGCCTCGAAAAGCTTTCTGGTAATCTGTGCCTGTCCCCTCTCTGTTTTTCTACTCAGTGATTCTCTTCTTTCTTTGCTAATGTGATGTTTACACTATACAGATATCCGACCTTTAAAGCGGGACCATCTCGCCGTGCGCGTACAGTGTGTCAACATTCTGGGATGACATGGCGACACTCCCACCAAAGCTTTCGAGCGAGTTGCCGGACGTGAGTTTAGCAGCGGGAGGCGAGCATGTTGTCATCTTCCAGTGGTATGGAGACATCTCTTTTTCTTTTGCCGATTTGCAGTGGCCTCTCCGTGTATAAAAATCCGTCCCTGTGCTTGTTTTTGCAGCAGCCAAGGATTGCAGGTTTCGGTGGTGCTGGTTCCAATTCAGGTCGCGGCTGCGTTCCCTGTTGCTGGGCTCTGAATTGAAATCAGCGCCCTTGAAACTTTGCGATCCACACGGGGAAAATCCATCGGTGCTATTTTCTCTCGATGTCTTTGGTGAGGTCTTTGTTTCCTCATGGTGTGGGAGACTAATAAGTTTTTGGCTCCTTTGGCAGCACTGGAACAAATACGTTACAACGCGTGAGGCAAGACGTTCGTCGTGGATCAATCAGGTACTAGGTTTTTTTATTTGGCGCTCAAAGCGTTAACTATAGTGGCAAAAAGTACTATGTTTACATCTTTTACAAGCAGTGTTAGCTGGCCTGAAATCTTCGCTCCTAATAGTTGCATGGCTTCACAACCTTGTCCCGGGAACGCACACAACACAAAAACTATTAAGAAAAAAGAATAACGTAAATAATTTCAGCAAAAAGGTCCTGGCGATGTTGTTTTGTTTACCTGGGTTTTGGCTGTTGAGAGCCGAGGCTCAAAATGTATCGTTCCTCACGGGAGAACCGTGAGATCGCCTGGGTACAAGAGGTTGATGCGTGGTACTTCTAATGATCTCTACGAGATCGAGATCGAGATCAAGATGGAGAGATCGGTCTTATTTCCTCCATTATTTCCTGGAAGAACTTTCTCCGTGTATTGATGGTACATATACATGGAACTACTGCCACGTCATCTTACCTCTAACAAGCTTGATCATCACCGAAGCATGACTTAATGGAGCACGTGGCAGTAGTTCCATGTATATGTACTATCCATATATAGTTGAATACACGGAGAAAGTTCTTCCTCGGCATCTCTCCGCTGCTAACACTACTCTCATCCACAGCACTCCCTCTACCTAGTGGTTTTTGAAATAGAAACCACTTGATCAACCGCTTGATCAAGCTACCCAAGCAATTCACTGCAATGAAATCAGTAGGTAGAGTGTAAATCATCCAGAAAATCCAGCAGCAGCACGAGACTTGGACACGACCATTCTCTTGCTTCGAAACAAAGTCGGCCTTTAAATATAAGTGTTCCCATCGAAAAGCCAAACCAAGTGAAGGATGGATCACTTTAGTTACAGTGGACAATGTAAACAAAAGACCTTAAATCTTGGTGGTGATGTTTTGGCCGGGAACGCACACGGCAGGCGGGGCCAACTTGAGTCGGAAGGAATATAGCAGCATATTAGCTTTGAGCTTCTGGATCATGTCCAGCCCTACGTTGAGCGCAGTTGCAACGGACCTGTCCGGGATCATCAAGAGAGCACCACCACTTTTCTACACACACACATCAGAAAAACGTGAAGAGAAAAGCTTTGTTTACCAGAGTTCCTGGGTTTTGGCTGTTGAGAGCTGAAATGTAAAACGCAGGCTTGGTCCCGACATTGATCTCAAAGTGCATCATTCCCCGTGGGAATATCGTGATATCGCCCGGGTTCAAGAGGTTGATGCGTGGTACTCCTGGAAAATCACCCCATATGTTCTTTATAAGATCGAGAGAGAGCTTATTTTGCTACCAGCTGTATCCACGAATCCAACTTGAAGTGGCCCGCCAGAGATCATGGTGAGGAGCTCGGAAGCTCGAGGGTGCATGTGTGGGAGATTGACTCCACAGGGAACCGAGTTAAAGTGTACATAAGTTATCCCTTGAGACCTGCAAAGAAAACCAAGGAAAACCTCGATTGGGATCTCCAAAGGCAAAGAGTTAAGAAAAGTACGTGATTCCTGGGAACAGTGTCGTGTTGATCGCTGCGCGAACGCCACCAGGTCCATTGCTCACGACCCCATTCTTGAACACATCTCGCAGCACGAAATTGCTAAGATCTTCCGACCCCTCGAAATCTCGCAGCGGGTCGGGGTCGGCAGCGCTCACAAACACATTCACGGCGGCAGCGCCCAGGATCATTACCACCAGCATCGACTTCTTGGACTCCATCGCTCGAGATCTAGCCAAAGGAAGATTATCTCGTCTCCTTGTTCTTCAGAAACTTTGATTCAGGAAGAGAACGAGACGGGGCGAACGATGATAAATCTGCCAAGAGTGTACTGTGGCAAGTCTCAAAGTCAGAGATTAAAAACTCGCCAAGCTGGTTACGTTTCTAAATCTTTTCTTTACGAAAAAAATTAAGGTAAACTATTTTGACCTGAAAAAACATGACGTAGAGTTTTTGGTACATTCACACTTGTGAGATACGGGAAATATTTTCTCCATTTTTTGTTCGCTCAATGTGCTATGTCTGTCATAATCTATAACTAGTGGAAGAATTATCGCAAAAGAAAAAGAGAGAAGAAGAAAGCTACGCAAGAATCGGGCGACGTTACTGTTTAAATCAGTGAAACTTAGTCAATCTCAGCTTAGCATCGCCAGCGATGCGTCTTTCTTGGAAAATCCAATGACACATCACTCCACGACGTCGGACTTTGGAGAGCGCATCCGCCACACACAAACAATGATTCTTAAAGTGGCCTTCCCTTTCGAATATTCTTGTAACGAGTTTTGCAATGGTTTTAGCTCGTACCAGCGAATTGCTTGGAGACTTGTGCTGCCGGGTGGATAGAGGAGCTTGATCAGGTCACGCAACAGACTGGTTTCTATCGAGAAAATCCAGCAGCAGCTTTCGACTTGGTACTCTGAAAGTCGATACAAGCATTCTCTGTTTCCTTTTCTTTCTTTAAATCCAGGTGATCACTTTGCAAAGTGTGTCGAGTTCGTGCATCATTTAGCTTAGTTGGAGGGAAGCGATTCCATTTTCTACTCCCAGCTAGTTTTGGAGCTTACAAGAGGAAACGAGCGAGAAAACTGTTGTATAGGGTTCACTGGAAAAGGATCTCCGTGAACACCGTTGGAGAATTTGATTTTCTCTTTCCAGCCATCTACGGTCGTAGAACACTGGGAAGTCTCCGTGAAGGTTTTGCTCTAAAGTGGAAGCAACTCAGGTAATATATAGTAAGTCTCGAAAATATTGTTGGTGGTGATTGTGAGTCACCATCACCACCATTAATGAAGGCGAAGAATGGCGGACCATGGGGGAGTTATGTAAGGTTTAGTCCAATGCTCCTCAGTCGGACACACGTGATTGTGTACGATTACAGATTGCAAGCTGGCCTAAATTTTCTACTTGCAGTCGTTATGAATGATTTCATGTATCTAATCGGTGTCATACGGGGAAATTTTTAATGTGGATGGAAGTCACGAATGAAGGAATGCAAAGAATGCCAATAGCAAGAGCTAAAGCCATTGTATAGAATGGATGAAGAACAGCCATGGCTCAGATACTATTCACACTTGTAATACTTCTCCAAGACTGGGGGCCCATGCTCCCCCAAGAACACGTGAGGCGAGTGAGATCACCTGAATACTTTTTCTTTTTGTCTCTATGAATAGTACTTGAGCCATGGCTTGATCAATTACACATGGAGAAAGAGGAAAAAGGCAAGCTCAGAAGTTCAAGTTTGGGAACACAAATTTGAGAGGTTCAAGGTTAAAACTGTATTCCTAACCTTGATGTGAGCAGCAGTGACTATAAAAGTAAGATCTAGAATGTTTTTAGACTTATCCCTAATACAAAATACATTGCAATACACCATCATTCTGCCTATTTCTTTGGCTCTTCACAGCAATGTCTTACTTACCCACCACCTTCAAGGGATCAAAAGCATAGGACTAGTGCCTTCATGCACGTGTTCATAGTCTTTATTTGGTTTGGCACAAGTAGGTAAGTGCACTCTTCTTATAATGTAGTTTTAGATTTAGGGACTAGATTAGATTTGAAACTTCTAGGAAGATCTCGTGTGGACATTTTCCTCCCAGTTTAGAGAGTCCAGAAGTTTTCAACACAACAATGTGACAATTTTACAAGGTGCTGACAGGTACAATTGGATGCTATTTTTGTGGTGAGGCATCTTGTTTTAAATCTTAAAGCCCAACTAAGAATCCAAGTACTTTTCATAACAAATTTGATTCTCAAATTTCAAGATTATGTTTGACTAAATCAGATTGTAGCAGATGGAGGAAGCCAGATGTGGCTGTATATGGCTAAAGCTTTAGGTAATTCAATTAACAAATATGAAGGTGTACTTCAAGGCTAGCCTATGTGCACTTCCATTCATCATGGTTGTCATTGCATTTGCTGCCAAAAGTGTAGGAGTAGTTACCATTGTTCTTAGCTTTACCAGGTTTGTTGGACTCTAGTACCAAACTTTAGTACTAGTAGTTGGAGGTTATAAGATTGATTTTGATGAAAGTTCTATTAAATTTTCATATTACCAAATTATACAGGTGAAATCAAGACTGAAAATTATATGCTATGGGTAGCATTTCTAGTACCAGCTTTGTTATAAATTGTCCAAGAAATTTGTGATATGTGATATTACATAAAGTTGTTAGCCACTCTAATCCAATATATACATTTGCATATATTACCATGAGGAAATTGTAAATTAAATAAATTTTACAAAAATAATTCTAAATTGATATTTCATATTTCTTTATTAAAACTTTATTACACCACTCATATTCCGCCACCACCACCTTCTCTAGAGGTCATTAATAATGAATAGGAGTTTGATACTTAATTTAAAGTATTAATGTCATAAAATTTAGGTATTTTCTAAGTGATTGTATTTGGATGCCTACTTTTTATCTTACTCATGCTTCTAAGTTTGCCATCTCTCTATATTTACTAAATAGTATATTCATTACTAGTGTTTAAAACACTAAACTTTTGCTCATAGGATTTGAACTCAAGACATGTTATGCACATGTCATTAGAAAAGTTTTGTAAGAATGTAAAAGTATTTTCAAATTACTATATATAGAGAATTATTTTGTTATATGAGCTTTAACAAGTTATTCATTTTTTATAAGAATTGAATGTAGCATACAACAAATCTCAATATGTTATAAATTAAGTACCAACAATGTATATATATATATATAAAGAGTTTCAACCATTTATGAAAAAGTTAATAACTTATTCAGTCTACAGTTTTTTATCAAATATTAAATCAATTAAAATTATTATAAAGTTAAAATAAAAGCATTTTACTGAATTAGATGTATTATTAACTGTGAAGCCAAGTGTACGGCTACGATGCCATATACTAATATTAGCATAATGAGATTTTGGTAGCCGTCGAATTGGTTTCAATCCGGACCACTCGCTCCTATATATAAACTAGGGTTTTTGGGTTAATTGATATGCACATTTTCTGTATTCCCTTTCCATATTCCAAACACTCACATTGGTGGAGATAAGGGGCACTTTTGATTGTCCCTAAGGAATGCTTGAATTTCGTATTTTGGTTTAGATTTAGCTTTTGTATCGTCTAGATTTAGCTTTTTCCATTTCCTTTCTTTTGTTTTTCCCTTTTAGGATTTTGGTTTAAATCTAGCTTTGTGGATTGTCTAGATTTACCATTTCCTTCTAGTTTTTTGTCATTTCTCTTCTTTTACTTTTTCTTTTTTGTTTATCTTTATGGCAGATCAGCAATCTCCTCCTTTGACTTTGGAGCAGCAATTGGTCCAATTGCTTGATGCTATGCGCTTGCAATTGAACAACCAAACTCAATTAATGGCGGCATTTACGGCACGTGGTACAACTCCTGCTCTTGGTGCCAATCCTCGCGTTCGGCCGGAGTTCTTTCGTGGGAATCTTGGGGATGATGTGTACCATTGGTTCAATCACTTCACAGTGATTGCCACATCATTCTTGGGATGATGCTCGATGTTTGCATGAGTTTCCCACGTGTCTCCAAGGGACAGCATTACAGTGGTACAATGGTTTGAGCGCAGCCACTCGTGGGGATTGGAGTGTCCCAGACGTTTTCAAACGCGCCTTTGGATATGCCGACAATTGTGATGATGCCTTCCAACAATTGCATCGTTTTCACCAAGGGCCATCTGAGTTGGTGATGCAATTTGGTGTTCGTTTCCAAAGTCTTTTACTTCGTGCGGAGCCCAATATGTCGGAGCGGATCAAGCTCAAAATGTTGTGGCTAGCATTTCGTCAAGATCTTGTCGGACTTATACATGCACTTGCTCCTGCCACCCTTGACGATGCTCTTCGCTTAACACAAGGTTATGAGACGTGGCCTCTTCCACTTCTCGCTACATGTCCTTCAGCTCCACTTCCTATGAGTGATAGTTCTGTTCCAATGGAGGTTGATGCTGCTGCTACTCGAGTCCAAGGACAAGGGCGAGGACGTGGTCGTGGCCGTGATGTTCGTTGATGGGCGTGTGATGAAATTGGTCATACTTATCAGCATTGTCAGCGTTTTCCGGATTGGCACCCTCCATTTCCTGGGTGGAGACCTTGGCATCAGCAACGTCCCATTGGTGCTGCTGTAGTGGAAGGTTTGGACACCGAAGTGCATCTAGGAAACGAGGAGTCGCACGAGTAATGGAGGGACCTTGCGCGAATAAGTTAGTGACCCCTTCATCTTTCTTTCGGGAGTATCATCAAGGGGTTCACTCGGCACTGGTTCATCCAATGTTTACTTTCCAAGTTCATTTTTATAACAAGAGGTCTCCTATTATTCTCTCCGTGTTGGTTGATATAGGTTCAAGTTTATTTTCTATTGCTCGACCTATTACCATACGTTGTCATCTACACTTGCGTCATGCGGCAGAACCAGTTTTCATTCTTTATGGCAATGGCCGTACACATGCATGTGCACGGGATCAGGTGGACCTGGTTGTGTGTGTGGGCAATCTCGAGCTTGAGTTGCAGTTGTTGCGGGTGGTGCCGAGTCAAGTTTTTGACCTCATTCTTAGTATGGATTGGTTGCAGTGCAATCATGCCAAGTGTGACTTTGAGGCTTCTCCCTCTTGTCTCATACTTCCTTATGTTTCATCCATTCCTCTCACTTCTGTACCTCTTTGTCCCTCTACTTCTACCTCTGCTTCCATTACTTTTGTTCCACCACTATATCCTCCTGTGTTTCCATCTTGTTCTCCTTTTCCCTTTTTTGATCCCTCTGACGATCTTTGTGTTGCAGTGGTTGACTGGCTCATGAAGGAGTATTCTGATCTCTTTGAATTTGACCTATTGTCTGGGGCCAAGATTGCCACACGTCATCCGATTCCAATCGAGGATGCTCATCCAATCAAGGTTCTTGTTCGTCATTGGTCACCAAAGGAGAGCAAGATTTTACGTGCAAATGTCAAGGAGATGTTAGAGAAGGGTGTTATTTGGAAGTCGTGGAGTCCTTGGGCATGTGAACCTCATCTTGTGATGAGGCCTGATGGGAGTCTTTGTTTCTGCATCGAGTATTGTTTGTTAAATGAAGTGACGATCCCAGATGTGTACCCTCTTCCTCACACTGCTGATCTTTTAAATCGTCTAGAGCGAAATTGTTGGTTCACCAAGCTAGATCTTGCTTCTGGGTACTAGCAAGTACCGATGGCCGAAGAAGATATTCCTAAAATTGCTTTTTGTTCATCATTTGGTTTGTATGAGTTCTTGGTGATGTTGTTTGGTTTGAACAATGCTCCAACAACTTTCCAGCAGATGATGGACAAGATTCTTTCCGATATGCCGGAGGTGACTACTGACTTCATTGATGATGTCTTGATCCACTCGGAGGGGACATAGGAGGAGCATATTCGTGATGTTTGTAAAGTGTTGGATCAACTACGTGACATTAGTTTAAAGCTGAAGTGGTCAAAGTGCGTGTTTGAGTCCAAGGACACAACTTATCTTGGGTACTGTATTTCTCATGAGAGTTTGTAAGTTGATCCTAACAAACTTGTGGTTATTCTAAAGTTCCCTACTTCGAAGTGTGTGAATGATGTGTAATGCTTCTTGGGCAAGGTGCGGTATTTCAGTCGTTTTGTGGATCATCTTTCTGATCGCATTGCACCATTATGAGCGTTGCTGAAGTCATCAACATCATCTTTCATCTGGTCTCTGGATTGTGAGTAGGCATTTGGGGATCTCAAAGAGCTATTGATAACTCCTCCGGTTTTGGCATATCCTGACTACACTCGACCTTTTATTTTGCGCATGGATGCTTATGACATTGGTCTTGGAGGTGTGTTAATGTAAGAGAGCTCGTGTGTGCCTGGTCAGTGCCATCCTATTACGTATATAAGCCATACATTACAATCAGCGGAGATGAACTACTCCACGATGGAGAAGGAGTGTTTAGCAGTAGTCTAGGGTTTTGAGAAACTTCATGCATATTTACATATTTCTCGGACGTTACTTGAAGGTGACCATGCTACTGTTACTTCATTATTGAAGTGGAAGAACCTAGTTCATCGTATTGTTCGGTGGGCTTTGAAGCTTCAAATATATGATTTTGATGTTGTTCATCGCTCAGGGAGTTTTATGGCTGATGCTGATGCCCTTTCTCGAGCTCCTCTTCCTTCTCCACTCTCTTCTCATATTTCTGACGAGCCTGTTATTCCAGCATCTGAGACGAGGATTCTATGCCATCGGCGGTTGTTGTACTTGACGTTTAGTGTCCACAAGGTGCAGAGCAAGATCTACCTTCTCTTGATGAGGTTCGCGAAGCTCAAAAGATTGAGTCGTGAATTCGAAGGCTTCGAGATGGGTTTGAGAATCTTGCAGCACTTGCTGATGACTTGCCTTTCCAGCATTTACATTCTCAATTGTCGCGCATGTGACTTCGGGTATCGAAAGTTACCTGTCAACCAGTCCTTACGGACACTCTTACCTTACTGCCACGATAGCAGGAGGTCGGTATTGCTGGACCCTTTATCAGCCCCTCTTGTTCAAGTGTTAGTAAACTGGACTTTGCATCTGTACTTGGCCAGATGAGCATAAGGACGGAATTCCTAAGTGTCTATTTAGCCAAGCATACTTGGCCTGGCTTTTTAGTTCTCTTTTGCTCTGTCTTGCACTGGCTTGACAAGAACCCTTGCGTATTGAGATTGGTCCCTCAATATCGCTGGATGATAGCTTACTGTGTTTGCCAAACACCCTCGCTATCATGCCCTTTGTGTTAGTCTCATTTCGGTCCCAAATGCTATTTATGGAAAGTGTCCAGATTTGCTCATTTAGCATATCTACGGAATGTAGAGATCGGCCTGAACACAATGGTGTTCGTCCCGTGTCCAAATTCGCAATCTAAGGACATTCCATATTTAGTAAGTTTCGAGCTTGTCCCAGAGACTAACTCCTGATACTAAGGGAGGCTTGGGGTGAAAGCCCAAAGCGTGTGTTCCTCAAGGGGGGGGGGGGGGGGGGCTGTGGGGGGTTCCAAATGTATAGTAGGGATAGTGGGTAGGTCGGGCATGACCGACCAACCTGAGGCATAGTCTAGCTCCCGCTTGTGTGTCTGTCCTTGTTCTGCGTCCGGCTTGGGTCTAAGCCCAAGTTCCATTCCATGCTAGCTGGTGGAGTACCCATATCCTCACGTTAGGCCACCGGTATGCCGAAATAGCACCAAACTCCATTTGGCTCCGTTTTGCATGCTGGTCCTGGCATTGGGATGCTGGTTGCTTCAGGACTGTTCCAAGTTGCTCCGGGCCCCTATCCCTTCGCTCCTTGGGCTGTATGCTCGGGAGTTGCTCTGTGGTTCGGTTCCATCACTCCTTGGCTCCATGCTTGGGAGTTTGGCACCGTTAGTTCGTTTAGTGGCCCAAGGCCTTGAACCTTGGGTTCCTATGGACACGTGGCATGGACACATGGCATGTGACACATGGCATCTGTCACGTGGCATAAAGAGGGTTTAGGTTCCGCTTCGTAGTGTTATCCTATGGTAAATCACCATAGGATAAAGGGTCAAAACCACGTGCGCTACATTTGGTATCAGAGGATGAGTCTCGGCGAGTATTATCCAATGAGATTGGGCAACTAGTCTCGTTGCATACGCAGAGATGAAAACGATGATCCGAGTGGGTACACGTTAGGGTGCAAAGACTTCGCATTGGTTCCTTGGGATAGGTTTTGGGTTACCTTGTTGTACCTTATGATGTGAGCTTGCGCTTGGGCTCATAGGATGGTTTGGAGATGTTCCGTTTGCACGAGTTTGAGCTTGGGCTCGTGAGTGAGGTGCATTAGCAACTCGAGGTTACACTTTGAGTTGGCAGGATTAATGTAAGCCTATCGATGGTTCCAGTGGTTCCGTAAGTTGTTTCATGTACCATGGGTGAAAGCAAAACTCCCTGGGTTTGCTATGAGTGGCAAATAGGCTAGCCCATAGCTGTTTAGCATGGCATTAGTAGATCCTTCCTAGGCATGGTTACAAGTGGATCAATTAAGACCATAGGAATTAGTCTATTGGTTCAAGTAGTCATGGCCGTGCTCTCTCATAAACTTTTTTTCGATTGAACTGAAGGCAGTGCGAAAGCAAGCTTGAGGTTTGGTCAAAGATGAGACCGAAAAGAGAGTCATCGGGGACGAAGGATCAAATACGTAAATCATTTTCTCTTCTTGGAGAGATGATTTGCAACGAGGTGCTAACTCATTACTTGTGTTCACATCATGCAATCAAGAGTCCCTATCTTGATGCATGTTGGAGATGGTGGCCTTACAATGGTGAGTTGTGGGATGGATAGCGGTGAAGTGCTATACCATTTTGTCTAGGCTTGCTATTGGAAGACTTGGGTTGCAATGCTCAATTCTTTTCCGGGGAACCTTGCTATTGCTCCTTGTGTAGCTTGGTGTTGGATTAGTTTTGAGATTGGTCAGAAAGAGAGTGGCATGAGCTTGTCTGATGTAAACAAAAGTTAGTGGTGTCGGGTGTTGTAAATCTCTATCGGTGGGGTGTGGCATTTATGTTGCATTTTGTCGAATCGAGGTGACACTTGATATTCACATAAACCTTTGAAGTAATGACATGGGCATTGCTCATAGTGTTGCTTGATTGATGATCAAGTCATTGTGATACTTATATCATATCCATGTGATAGTGAGCAATGTGTTTACGAAGTTGCTTGGGTAAATGATGATCAACCCCAAAGTGCTTGATAGTGAAGCTAGTCTACTTGCACGAAGTAGCATTGTAGTAGCTTTGACTGGATTCTCGGTGATGGTCCATTATGCTAAGCTTATGTTGGTACCTTGTTTCTTTGAGTTTGCTTATTAGGTGTTAGAAATGGGTTGTAGCATTCATTTGCTATAGCTCATCTGTTGATCCGTTAGCACTTGGAGTAGATTGTTGGATGGAGAAGGTGTGTAGTTGGGGCATTGACATTGCTAGCACTGGTGTTAGTGGAAGTGGCATTGTTATTTCGAGTGATGAGGAATTTTCCTTAGACCTTGATTTTTCATGTCATTTTTCTTGTTAGTGTTTTGACTTCACATTGAATCTTGAAGGTGATTGAAGAAGAGTGTTAATGCAATATGGATATCCGAAGATGTGGTCGTCGTGATCAAGCCTTGGGTGTTCACTTTGCATTTTGCGGATGTCGGTGTTAGATATCGGTTAGATGGGTAAAGATGTTCGAGGCTTAAGCATACTATGGGTCATGAGAATTTGTGTTGAGGTGAACCTATGTGAAGTTGTTGGTAGGAGGAAATTGATTGAGTCTTGAAAGTTTGCATTCCTAGACTGAGAGTCATTCTTTCTCTAGAATGGAAAGATTTTTCCACAAATTTTCTTAGACTTTTCTAATGGCTGATCTATTATCACTTTGCTCAAAAACCATTCCATTTTCGAAAGCCAATACAAATTAGTGAAGGGGTTGGAGTTGACTTTGGTTAGCTTAGACCTTAGTATGTAGTTTGTATGATGTGGCCCGAAAGGGATGCTGACTTTTGGGGCTATTGCAATTGAGTTGGATAGAGTCTGGAGTTAGTTGTAAGCGACTAATTTTTCCATTCTACTTTAGTCACTTAACCACACCTCCGACCACTTGGAGGAGTCTCATTCACAACCTCCATCAGTCCAATTCAGGACTTGGGACTTGCTAGCCCCAAGAATGGCATCCATGCCACTCCACACTTGCACCTGGTCCAAGTGCTCCACGTGTCCGGTCCTGAGACCGACACCCAAAGGTACCACTGACATCTCGGCCCGTTACGCTAAGGCCATGCCCATTCACCTTTGCTGCACTAGTGGTTCAACACCACTTGCATCACCACCTCGTCTCTCCAAGACTGGGCCATGTGTCCACGAGGGGTCATCCTAGATCCACTCCTTAGCATCCTTAGGATGCCCACAGACCTGGGGAATTGCCTTCCCCAAAGTCCCTTTGTCAGTTCCTACCAAGTCCCTTTCTGCCCCTGGCTGTGTTTGCCAACACTGCCACTGGATCGAGGCCCACAGGCCCGACCACTAAGTCCCACGGTCCTCTGGGACTTCCTCACCACATGACTGTGTCCTTGGTCACTACCCCAGAGGACTGCTCCTCTTCCTTTCCACAGTCTGGGCCTTTGGGACAACATTTTGGAACACCGTGGCCTTACACGAGCCACCTGGGTACTCTCCCCACCTATCGCCTTTAGGTGCTCTAGCCATGGGCTTAGAGCGAGGTTCCATTGAGCCACGCTTGGTATCCAAGTAGGTAGTGCCACCCACACTTGGACTGGGAGCATCGGCCAGTCGATCTCCCGGGGGAACTAGAGCCGGCTCTTGAACACTTCACCAAGCTACCCCGCTTGTCGGTCCGTATTCACTCTAGTCTTGGACTTCCCAGTGGTCAGTTCATCACCCAACACTGGGTCTGGCCTTCCTGGGCCAAACTGGCCTTTCCTGGCCAAACTGGCTCCACTGCAGTCCTCCCCCTACTATACTTTTGGAGCTCACCCAGGGTCTGGGAGACGAACGCTTTGGGCTTTCACCCTCTCAGGCTCCAGACTCGGACTTGGACTCGGACTCGGACTCGGACTCAGATTCGGACTCGGACTCGGGCTCGGGCTCGGTCTTGGCCTCGGCCTCGGTCTCGGTCTCGGTCCCGGTCTCGGTTCCGGTCTCGGTCTCGACTTCGGACTCCATCTCGGACTCCATCTTGGACTCCATCTCGGACTCCATCTCGGGTCCATCTCGGACTCCATCTCGGACTCCATCTTGGGTCCATCTCGGACTCCATCTCGGACTCCATTTCGGGTCCATCTCGGGTCCACCTCGGACTCCATCTCGGACTCCATCTCGGACTCCATCTCGGGTCCATCTCGGACTCCATCTCGGACTCCATTTCAGGTCCATCTCGGGTCCCCCTCGGACTCCATCTCGGACTCCATCTCGGACTTCATCTCGGGTCCATCTCGGACTCCACTTTGGACTCCAACTCGGGTCCATCTCGGGTCCACCTCGAACTTCATCTCGGACTCCATCTCGGACTCCATCTCGGGTCCATCTCGGACACTCCCACGTGTCATGTGTTGGTCCTTTTGGGTCCCTTTTTGGAGCCTTGCCTTTTGCTCGCTTCGTGCTCGTTCCTCGAGCACTTCGTTGGGAGTTCCACTCCCGCTCTTGACTTTTCAAGTCGGAGCTTTTGGTCCAAACGTGTTACGCTCGTTTGGCTCTCGCTTCGGCCACTACCATGTGGCGCCCTTCCGGCTCCACTTTGGGGCCTAGGGATTTTGTGTCTCACAACTCCACCACCCATAGACGAAGTTCGATGTCCTCATCGAACGGTAAACCCTTTCATAAAGTAACACCCACATGTGTTACCATTTCCATCCTTGGCACCTAGCCAATCTTTGTCTATGGTTTGACATCAAAGGCTCACCATGCCTTGTCCATCCTTTAAGGAGTGTAGTCTCTCCAATTTAAAGACTGATTGGACCACATGTAATGGTTCATCCTTTTATTGGTTTAGTTCTCGCTAAACCTCTTAGAGACCCTTCTCTAAGTCAATCCCACTACTCCTTCTCGAGTAGTCTCAATTTCCATCGATATAACCTTTGCACTTTGGAACTTTGAATTTTTGACTTCTTGGAGTCAATTTCCTAGGTGTCTCCGACACCTTGCCTTGCACCTTTTGTGCAACTCCACTTCCCATCCTAGGAAGTTCTCTACTCGAGGGCACCATCATCCTCTCTTCTATTTCGTGCAAAAGTTCCAGTTATCATACTTTGTGCTAGGGCTGTTCATGGCCCTATCATTTGGCTACCTTACCGCTCCCTCCCTTGGAGCTTCCACTTTCGCCAACTCGGAGCATTTCGGAATCCCTCCTTGGAAACACACTTCCTTTCCCGCAACTTGTTAGCGTCCAACACATTAGTGTTCCTCGCCTAACTTTGTCACTTGGATTCCTTCCAAGGGATTCCACGGCCCTATCTTGGCCACTCATCTTTTGCTCCTATCCGTTGATTGTTGCACCAAGCAACATCGAATCTCTACCTCCCTCCTTGAGGTATTGTTTCGGTTCCATAGCAAAGACTCTTCTTTGCCAAGTCCGGAGGACGTTCACCCCTAGTACGTCTCTTTAGCATCTTCTGCTATGGGCTCTATCCACGGCCCAACTTCATGACCCTCCCATGGGTCTTTTATAGAGATTACTTTCCTCGGACTCACTATGCCATCGCACGGACATAGTTTATTTCCCTTAGGTGCTCTTCCCACTTGGTTATCATGACCAAGCCACACCACCTTAAACAGTTCAATTTCAACATTTTGAACCAAGAACTTTATTCCTTAGCCAACCAAGGACCTTGTCCTTATCTGGCCATAAGATCACCTAGTGATCTCACCTTGGCACCTTAACAGAGTTGCCAAGAGGTACTTGGTTTTCTAGACCTCCAAGTTGTTGACTATAACCCCGGGGGCATCCCCCACACTTGGCGGTGCACCCAAGCTAGCCCTTACGGCCAAGGGTTCATAGCAACTGAGATTAGGTGTCCCCATCTCACTCACCACGACCTTGGTGCCACTTGCACCAAAGTGTTCAAGTTAGATATGCTGAGCTTTCACACTAAGCAATATAACCGTGTATCACGACTCCGAGGCATCCCTCGCTTGGCGGTGTGCCCAAACCAGTCTCCCCACTGAGAGTCCATGACCACCGAAATATGAGTGTCCTCATATTCCAAACCATCACCACGCCCTAGTGATTTGGGACTCGAACCCAAGCACTAGAGGGTCGGGACTCGAACCCAACCTCCGTATATGCATCTACGGACGGCATCACACAAGATGCCTGGCGTGACTCCCCACGCCGGTGCACCAACTTATTTTTAAAGCGCACTACAGATCACAGCTTGGGAACCTAGTTCCTCCACACTGCCAAGTCCTCTCACTTGACAAGTCTGTGATCATGCATGGACTCCTCTATGCTCGGCCCCATGGCCCACCCTTTTTGAAGTTATCACCTTCAACTAGGGTATTTGTTCCCCCGACGTGCCAATCTCGCTTGGCAAGTCTTCCGACCACTATAACATGGTTCCTGCATAAGCGTGAAAGTCCTTGACCATCAACTTTCGTTCAAAGCCCTCTCTTTGAACACTCGGGAACTACTTCCCTAACCTTGATAGCCTTGCCTCATGGCAAGCTTCAAGACCACGCTTCTGCTGCGCCACTCTGATTTCGCGCGTTCCATGAACCATTTACACTTGGCCTTTCTAGGTACTAAGCTACCTAGAATTGTCTTTGGGAACCTTGAAGGAACTCTGTCCCTCAGCTTGCTAAGGCCTCCCTTTTTGCAAGCCTTTCAAATGCCACATAGTCTAACATGGACAATTCCATATTTTAGACTCTCCATGGCATCACGGTTGCTAGCGGCAACACCCTCGAGCCCCCACTTGATTCTCCACTCCCAGCTAGCATAACCAACCTTGGTTATGCCCTTTGATTCCTACGGTTCAGTTCTATCCCTTTACTTCTTGCTTTTTGGCTTCACACCTTTCCTTTGGTCATTCTCCTCCAGACCAGGAGGATAGCTTTGCACTTTCTATCATGCTTTAGCAAGTATTCTTAGGGATGAACCTACCCAATAGCCTAGGGAGTGGTTCCTCAATCCGGGTATGCTCACCTTATAATCCCACACACTGGGATTACATTGTTGCTTATGGGCCTTTACATGCCCATCACTAGCCTTGCCAAAATTCCATCTTTGGCTTTGTCCAACTCGGGTAGACAGTCCTTTCCTGTCTCCGCAACCTTGGACATTTGGATAGCACCTTCTATCCATCATTCGCTAGGGACTTAGTCCCTTGGGCTTTATCCATTGCCCTCGCGACATCAAACACCACCTTCTGGTGTTCTAGAGTGTTCGGGTGTCCCAATGATGGCTTTCTTGACAATGAGTATTTCCTTTTATGACATTGACTTACTATATCGCAACACAAGCAACTTATCCCCCGTGAGGGTATATCCAACTTCCCTATGCTATTAAGAAGTCTTGGGTAGCTACCTTCTACCTGTTTAACCAGTTATTTTGCACCTCTTGCTTAGTTGCCTCATAGTTGTCAAGTCCTACAACTCATTGCTTGGTGCTTTCACACCTCCATCATTATCTGGGTCACCACACTCCAACTGCATGCTCTGCAGCTTAGGCTATGCTATTCCCATTTCCATTGGGATTCCTTTGGCAAGGGGTTCTCATGAACCCACCAACATAGCCTCAAGGTATCACACCTTGGCACATTTGGTGTCTCCACACCATCGGCTCTACGAGCCTACCTCTATGACATTTCCCTTTCGTGTCTAAGTCTCTGCCAAGACCAACACCACTCTTTCTCATGCCAACCATCCGTTAGCACTGCGCCATAGAGGTCACACACAACTTTATGTCAAAGTTGTTTTCTTCTGGGAACACCTTTCCCATAACTTTAGCATGGCATATTTTGCCATCGATGAGATACCCTCTGTTCTCATCTTTGGATCCTATGATCCCCCCCCATCCTTTGTGGGGTACAACACACCTCAGTCCAAATGCTTCCATCAGTCCTTTTAAGACCATCCGTTGACTCTACTTGAGTCATCCAGCGGTTTTGGACTTCGTTAATCCACAGACCTGTAAGGTCCTACTTGTGAGGCACTAGCTCACTGGAATACACTTCTTGCATTCTTGTCCTCACTCAAAAGGACTATTTTCACAAGTGTTACTCCGACACTTGATTTTGTTCTCTGGGGGTAACCTTTGCCCCTTAGGACTACTTGTCCATGTGATGAGAACACCAACTCATCCACTTAATACACCCCCAACTCCTGGGGTTGTTCCAGCATTTATTAGAGGTAGCCTCGGCTACCTTTTCAAGGACTTGAGTCCTCTTCCGTATGTGACCTCCCACGGTCATTACTTCTGGTCTCACATTCATGAGCACCAACCTCAACTTTATGAGGAAAATCTTGTGACTCCTTTATTGCTTTGGAGTCTTTATCTTTCCCGTGATCCCAACTGTAATTGTTTACCATAACTACATTAGCCAGTTTGCTAAGTCAAACGCTCATCTGGATCACATCCTCAACTCTTTGAGGAAAACCATATACTGTTCCCAAGATCCCAAAGTCGTTCCATTATTGACCCTTTTCTATCCACCACCTCGTCTACAAGTTCACACATGAACTGTAATGGAGAGCCATGTCTTCCCGACTTGCTACTCCTCAAGGATAGGCCCACTCCTCGGACCTTCCGATGCCAACACTAGTGGTGATATACTTGAGCACCAATAAAAGTCGGACTAAGGAACAGCTCCGATACCAAATTGTAAGTGACTAATTTTTCCATTCTACTTTAGTCACTTAACCACACCTCCGACCACTTGGAGGAGTCTCATTCACAACCTCCATCAGTCCAATTCAGGACTTGGGACTTGCTAGCCCCAAGAATGGCATCCATGCCACTCCACACTTGCACCTGGTCCAAGTGCTCCACGTGTCCGGTCCTGAGACCGACACCCAAAGGTACCACTGACATCTCGGCCCGTTACGCTAAGGCCATGCCCATTCACCTTTGCTGCACTAGTGGTTCAACACCACTTGCATCACCACCTCGTCTCTCCAAGACTGGGCCATGTGTCCACGAGGGGTCATCCTAGATCCACTCCTTAGCATCCTTAGGATGCCCACAGACCTGGGGAATTGCCTTCCCCAAAGTCCCTTTGTCAGTTCCTACCAAGTCCCTTTCTGCCCCTGGCCGTGTTTGCCAACACTGCCACTGGATCGAGGCCCACAGGCCCGACCACTAAGTCCCACGGTCCTCTGGGACTTCCTCACCACACGACTGTGTCCTTGGTCACTACCCCAGAGGACTGCTCCTCTTCCTTTCCACAGTCTGGGCCTTTGGGACAACATTTTGGAACACCGTGGCCTTACACGAGCCACCTGGGTACTCTCCCCACCTATCGCCTTTTGGTGCTCTAGCCATGGGCTTAGAGCGAGGTTCCATTGAGCCACGCTTGGTATCCAAGTAGGTAGTGCCACCCACACTTGGACTGGGAGCATCGGCCAGTCGATCTCCCGGGGGAACTAGAGCCGGCTCTTGAACACTTCACCAAGCTACCCCGCTTGTCGGTCCGTATTCACTCTAGTCTTGGACTTCCCAGTGGTCAGTTCATCACCCAACACTGGGTCTGGCCTTCCTGGGCCAAACTGGCCTTTCCTGGCCAAACTGGCTCCACTGCAGTCCTCCCCCTACTATACTTTTGGAGCTCACCAAACCCCCCAGGGTCTGGGAGACGAACGCTTTGGGCTTTCACCCTCTCAGGCTCCAGACTCGGACTCGGACTCGGACTCGGACTCGGACTCGGATTCGGACTCGGACTCGGGCTCGGGCTCGGTCTTGGCCTCGGCCTCGGTCTCGGTCTCGGTCCCGGTCTCGGTTCCGGTCTCGGTCTCGACTTCGGACTCCATCTCGGACTCCATCTCGGACTCCATCTCGGGTCCATCTCGGGTCCATCTCGGACTCCATCTCGGACTCCATCTCGGGTCCATCTCGGACTCCATCTCGGACTCCATTTCGGGTCCATCTCGGGTCCACCTCGGACTCCATCTCGGACTCCATCTCGGACTCCATCTCGGGTCCATCTCGGACTCCATCTCGGACTCCATTTCGGGTCCATCTCGGGTCCACCTCGGACTCCATCTCGGACTCCATCTCGGACTCCATCTCGGGTCCATCTCGGACTCCACTTTGGACTCCAACTCGGGTCCATCTCGGGTCCACCTCGGACTTCATCTCGGACTCCATCTCGGACTCCATCTCGGGTCCATCTTGGACACTCCCACGTGTCATGTGTTGGTCCTTTTGGGTCCCTTTTTGGAGCCTTGCCTTTTGCTCGCTTCGTGCTCGTTCCTCGAGCACTTCGTTGGGAGTTCCACTCCCGCTCTTGACTTTTCAAGTCGGAGCTTTTGGTCCAAACGTGTTACGCTCGTTTGGCTCTCGCTTCGGCCACTACCATGTAGTGCCCTTCCGGCTCCACTTTGGGGCCTAGGGATTTTGTGTCTCACATTAGTGTAGAAAAGTGGCCGTTGCACTTTTCTAGAAAGGTGACCCTTGTGCCTTTCTTTTGTAGCGTTATGCTTGGTGGTAGGTTGCACTTTGCATTTCGTTAGACTCTATGAGAGTAGTGAGCTCTCACTGATCTTTACTTGGTCTTGGTGGCTCTGCGCCTTGGCTGAGGATGGTGATGTTCAACTTCGTTCTTTGAGTTTGAGATGTTGGTACCCGTACTATAGCTTTGTCCATGAGGAGGTTGTGTACCGATATGGATCCATCTCATGGTTTTCACTTTAGTTTCAGCTGAGTGTTGATCATGCATAGCTAGCCTCTTCAAGGCATGCTCAGAGCTATTAGTTAAATGCTTTGGTGGGCTTATCGTGGTTGAGTTGGATTTGAGTGGTCATTTGGTTTGTGCTTGTCTATGAACTTTTATCTCATACCGGAGGTATCACGTTTATGTTGGACAAGTGTATGACTCAATGACGTGAGTTTAGTGTTTGGGTCTTGTGAAGGCAAGTTGAAAGAGTGATTGTTAGTTGCTTTGCGACTAGTGATTACTTGTAGACTTTGTCAAAGGCTTTTGACACTTGCTTCGCTTGATGATGATTTAGCAGTGATGGGCTTGCTTTATCGGATGGGGTTGCGGAGGATCATGTCGTTAGACTTACATGGGTTTTCCATGTTGGCATATCGACTCTACCTCTGTTGATATCATTTGGTTGCGTTTAGTTCGTGGTGTTGGATTTCATTGAGTCTGGACGTGGTGAATCACTCCTTGATGATGTGTTATCCGTACCTGAGTAATGTTGAAGAATTGGTCTCGGATACTGAGTAAAGTATCTTCGACCTTAGTTAGCTTAGTTGCTAGAGAGTTTTGAGTGGTGATACACTCGTGCTTTCTTCTCGCTTTGTTCTGGTGTTGATGGCATTGAAGTGATGCCTTGTCATTGACATTGTTGATATTGAGATTTCAGTGAAATGAGATGTCTCTCCGCAAGATTGATGTCGAGTTTCATTAGTCTTAATGAAGATAGTGTTAATGATTTGGCTATGGCTTGTGTTATTGGCATTGGTGCATTTGCTAGTTAGCAACTATTTTGACATTCAAACAAACTGAGTGACAAGTTGAGTTAGTTGTGTTCTAGACGAGATTATTTAGTAAAGGTTGAGATTTGGCTTTTCCTTGAAAAGTGATTCAGTCATGGACAATGCTAACTCTACAAGTAGAAGAGTTAGTGATTGATATTGGAATGTTTGAATCCTTATTGGATTTGAGTTGGAATATATCGATTATTGATGGTTCTTCTTGTGCTTGTTATGAAGTGAGTTACATCTTGCTATAGATGGATTCATGGAGGATCGTTTGGTGATCACTTATCGAGCATAACTTTGTTATGCTTAGCTTTTGGATTGATGCAGGCATGCTCTTCATTAGCTTTGCATTATGAAGTTTAGCTTATAGATGTGTTGAGGAAAATGTTGTGCATAATTTCTTCTTTAGCATTAAAGTTAGTTCATGTGAGACTTGTGATCATTGTTAGGAAAGACTTGGCTATAGACTCCTTCGAGCTTTTGGTTCTTTGAGTTTTATGCTCGTTGTTCCATTTGTTAGAAGTTGTTTGCGTGCCTGTCCTTGTTCTGCGTCCGGCTTGGGTCTAAGCCCAAGTTCCATTCCATGCTAGCTAGTGGAGTACCCATATCCTCAGCAGGAGCTAGACTATGCCTCAGATTGGTCGGCCATGCCCGACCTACCCACTATCCCTACTATACATTTGGAACCCCCCCCCCCCCCCCTTGAGGAACACACGCTTTGGGCTTTCACCCCAAGCCTCCCTTAGTATCAGGAGTTAGTCTCTGGGACAAGCTCGAAACTTACTAAATATGGAATGTCCTTAGATTGCGAATTTGGACACGGGACGAACACCATTGTGTTCAGGCCAATCTCTACATTCCGTAGATATGCCAAATGAGCAAATCTGGACACTTTCCATAAATAGCATTTGGGACCGAAATGAGACTAACACAAAGGGCATGATAGCGAGGGTGTTTAGTAGACACGGTAAGCTATCATCCAGCGATATTGAGGGACCAATCTCAATACGCGAGGGTTCTTGTCAAGCCAATGCAAGACAGAGCAAAAGAGAACTAAAAAGCCAGGCCAAGTATGCTTGGCTAAATAGACACTTAGGAATTCCGTCCTTATGCTCATCTGGCCAAGTACAGATGCAAAGTCTAGTTTACTAACACTTGAACAAGAGGGGCTGATAAAGGGTCCAGCAATACCGACCTCCTACCATCGTGGTAGTAAGGTAAGAGTGTCCGTAAGGACTGGTTGACAGGTAACTTTTGATACCCGAAGTCACATGTGCAACACTCTCCCCCCCTAGGGAAGATTGACGTCCTCGTCGATGCATACTCGAGTCTAGAATACCGTCAAAAGCTCTATTTCGTTAAAGTGGGATTTATTCAGTAAAATGGGACTAGGTACAAATTTTCAAGTATTTGAAAATGACGTGAAATTATATGTTTTTTGTCCAGGGGCTAGACATATCTGGGGCATGGTGACTAGCGTGGTGACTTTGTGTCCAGACTGAGTCCATCTGGTTGTATAATAAATCTCATTGTCAAGGTGAACAAGCCGAATCTAAAGCTAAAGAAGAGCGATGGCATGCGCACACACACTATTTGTTTGTTCATTGAGCGTGTGGTGAGCTTTCCAAGATGAACGTCATTCCTATTAGCCAGACATATAACTTAATGGTGAGAACATTTAGATATTATTCAATGTTATCTTTTTCTAACGAATCTAATTGTGAAGGTGTAGCAAGAGGCATTGCTAGTCTGGAGAAGTCATTTAACTCATTTGACCCTTAGTGTATTTTCATGAAACTAAATAACATTCATATTATTAAGGAATTTCTCTAGTACCTTTTTTTTACGACATAGAGGCTTGCATTTCTTTCAAAGGTGATTTAGTAAAAGGCCTGAGGGCACATGCCATTCTATTTCTCAGACCAGTATTAAGATATACTAGTGCAAAGGGCCACATGCCATCACGCCTCCTCTGATTCAGATTCGGATTGTTCACCTTGAAATAAAATACATTAGAAACTTAGTAAAGGAATATTAAGATATCTCACCTTGAACCCGGGTTATGAATGCTCTTGCTGCATCTCTTGCATGGTCTGGCAAGGTGATGGTGGCACTCTGCTTCTGCATCCAACCATGCACAACATTATCCACCGATATGCTCATGCTGGGATCCCTTGGATTCAGCACCCATTTCTTTTCTAGGGAATCCTTCGTATATCCGGAACTTGGCTTGAACCACTCCACAGTTACATTGAAGGAGTTAGTTTCTACGTCCTCCTCTGCATCAGTGATGCAGCGCCCCACCCATATCATTTGTTTTTTATTACTGGGTCTGACAAGCACGACCATTCCTTTGCAGACCTGTACTGGATTGAATGCTGAATCCGGCTTCTTGTTCCTCGGCCCACAATAGTGATCCTCAACATCGTTATCTGTCACTGCATTTCTAGAGGACATTTTTTCGCTACTATCTGGTGCTTTGGGTTCTGGCCAAAAGGACTCTTCCAATTCTTCATATACAACCGGCCCATTTTGGATAGCAGATATAATCTTCTCCCAGTATTCGAGCAAAGGCTTGCACCTCTTAAAATAGGATTCTCCACCAAACACCAACCCCCTCTTCCAGAAGGCAATATGCTGTCTAATCCCGGCCACTATACTTTCCTGGTCTTTGAGTCCATCCGGGTGCATCGGCCGTGGGGAACCCTGAGGAATCATAGGTTCCCCAGTTATGGGATCTCTCTTGAAGAGTTCAATGCCATCCACTGGCAGCCACACTGTGTCCCATTCTCTCATCTTGTACCTCATCACTGGAGCACCGTCACGCATGATGAAATGAAACTGAAGAGGCTTGGAGTGGCCAATCAGCGTTTCGGATCCGTCCCTGATGTAGCCTCTTACAAACCCCTTAAAGTCTGGAACCTCTGTCACAAGTGCAGCTTCAACAGTGCCTTGTGAGACACAAAATCCCTAGGCCCCAAAGTGGAGCCGGAAGGGCGCCACATGGTAGTGGCCGAAGCGAGAGCCAAACGAGCGTAACACGTTTGGACCAAAAGCTCCGACTTGAAAAGTCAAGAGCGGGAGTGGAACTCCCAACGAAGTGCTCGAGGAACGAGCACGAAGCGAGCAAAAGGCGAGGCTCCAAAAAGGGACCCAAAAGGACCAACACATGACATGTGGGAGTGTCCGAGATGGAGTCCGAAGTGGAGTCCGAGGTGGACCCGAGTTGGAGTCCGAAGTGGAGTCCGAAATGGACCCGAGATGGAGTCCGAGATGGAGTCCGAGATGGAGTCCGAGATGGACCCGAGATGGACCCGAAATGGAGTCCGAGATGGAGTCCGAGATGGACCCGAGATGGACTCGAGATGGAGTCCGAGATGGAGTCCAAGATGGAGTCCGAGATGGACCCAAGATGGAGTCCGAGATGGAGTCCGAGATGGACCCGAGATGGAGTCCGAGATGGAGCCTGAGATGGAGTCCGAGATGGAGCCTGAGATGGAGTCCGAGATGGAGTCCGAAGTCGAGACCGAGACCGGGACCGAGACCGAGACGAGACCGAGACCGAGATCGGGACCGAGACCGAGACCGAGGCCGAGGCCGAGACCGAGCCCGAGCCTGAGTCCGAGTCCGAATCCGAATCCGAGTCCGAGTCCGAGTCCGGAGCCTGAGAGGGTGAAAGCCCAAAGCGTTCGTCTCCCAGACCCTGGGGGGTTCGGTGAGCTCCAAAAGTATAGTAGGGGGAGGACTGCAGTGGAGCCAGTTTGGCCAGGAAAGGCCAGTTTGGCCCAGGAAGGCCAGACCCAGTGTTGGGTGATGAACTGACCACTGGGAAGTCCAAGACTAGAGTTAATATGGACCGACAAGCAGGGTAGCTTGGTGAAGTGTTCAAGAGCCGGCTCTAGTTCCCCCGGGAGATCGACTGGCCGATGCTCCCAATCCAAGTGTGGGTGGCACTACCTACTTGGATACCAGGCGTGGCTCAACGGAACCTCACTCTAAGCCCATGGCTAGAGCACCTAAAGGCGATAGGTGGGGAGAGTACCTAGGTGGCTCGCGTAAGGCCACGTTGTTCCAAAATGTCGTCCCAAAGGCCCAGACTGTGGAAAGGAAGAGGAGCAGTCCTCTGGGGTAGTGACCAAGGACACAGTCGTGTGGTGAGGAAGTCCCAGAGGACCGTGGGACTTAGTGGTCGGGCCTGTGGGCCTCGATCCAGTGGCAGTGTTGGCAAACACGGCCAGGGGCAGAAAGGGACTTGGTAGGAACTGACAAAGGGACTTTGGGGAAGGCGATTCCCCAGGTCTGTGGGCATCCTAAGGATGCTAAGGAGTGGATCTAGGATGACCCCTCGTAGACAGATGGCCCAGTCTTGGAGAGACGGGATGGTGATGCAAGTGGTATTGGACCATTTGCGCAGCAAAGGTGAATGGGCATGGCCTTAGCATAACGGGCCGAGATGTCAGTGGTACCTTTGGGTGTCGGTCATGGGATCGGACACGTGGAGCACTTGGACCAAGTGCAAAGGTTGAGTGGCATGGATGCCATTCTCGGGGCTAGCAAGCCCCAAGTCCTGAATGGGACTTATGGAGGTTGTGAATGAGACTCCTCCAAGTGGTCGGAGGTGTGGTTAAGTGACTAAAGTAGAATGGAAAAATTAGTCGCTTACATGCCTTTGATGCAATTTTGGAATTCATCGTAGAGTTGTGGGAGGGTGAGGACATTGGATCGCCGGAGGGACTCTGCCAGGTGACTGAACATGGCATCGACGTCTTCATGAGTGTGCCCAACCATGAGAAAGCCAAGTGTAACCGTTTCAAATATGCCTTTGGCAACAAGCATCGCCAAGTACGCGAAGACATACATGTTTTTGTTCTCACTGCCAGCATTGTCTGTTTGGAGCAGAAGATGGGGTGGAAGGCCACATCGGCCGCAAGAACTTCCTTGAGATTCTGCTTCGTTTGGATGAGGCTGTGCATTCACCGGGCGACCAGCCTCGTCGGAATGGCATGAGGCCTCACGTGATAACCCTACAATCTGACGGCCAACATATTCACTGGGATGGCATGGGGCCCCACGCGATACTGCAAACCTTTGCTCCTCCTCCAGCTGAACCCTGTATGGGGTTCGATCGACAAGGGCCTTATGCAAGGGTTGGCCGTTCAGCTCAGTCTGCACACTTTGTAGAGACCTTAAGTGTTTTGCTAGGGACGCAATCATCATGTTTGCACCCCCGCCACCCCATAGAGGTACAAAGAAGTTCCCATAGTTCTGGGCACCATGCCCATGAGCGATTATGCCAAACAGAGACACAGGCAGCTGCATGGATGAAGAGATTGCCTTGGGGGCAGGATTGAGTCGAGGTAAGCACGTCTTTTTCTGGTCCATTTTGTCGTGGATGATGCAGAGGTAAGAGTCAGGTCTCTCCATGGAGAGAATCCTGTTATGATAATATGCAGTCCTGCAACTTCTCTACTCGATGTCGTGGTCGAGCTGCCTTCTAACCAACGTCTCTCGCTCTTGAGCGCTGCAAGAATTCTTCGACAAAGCCATTTTGATAGCAGTGCACTCGTCACACTTTGAAAAGCTGGAGTACTTTCCTATACTCACATCCCTGAACCTGTTGCTCCACAATCTACTAAATCTAGATTGGCTCAGCTTCCTGTAGCCATTACTCTGGAGTTCCCGATTCACATCTTCCAATATGGCCCCCTTGGTATATATGGAAGGGAGAACTCGTTGGGTGTCTCGTGTTCCATCTTCCAAGAGGCGGGTTTTATGTGGTTGCTGCTCGCTACATGTCTCGACAAACCTCTTGAAGATTGCCTCTCCATATACAACATGACCCCTGGTTTTGTGCGTACCGTCGTTCCCATGGACTGCCTGTTGAACCCTTTGTTCCTCGAACTCAGTTTTGATTCTGTAGAATGTGGTTCGAGGGACTCCATAAATGATTCTCCATGCCTTCATGCAGACCAAACCCCTCTGGAAGACCATGCCCCCCACCTGATGTTCTGAAGCATCAACAGATGACCGTAATGCCTCATACACAAAATTGCGAGCTGCCTTCCAGGACAATGTCTTGTATCTTGCTCTCTCCTCTTCAATAGCATCCCAATCAGCATGTTGACAGCACCTCCTCTTGCAACAAGCAACTGTCGAGACCATTCGACCCTCCATCGCCATTTTCTGCCTTTTCGGTTCGTTGCTCAGATCCCTTTGGCTGCGCTGTAGGAAGGTGTACTTTCTTTTCCCATGAAGAGATGTTCTGTCATCAGTTGTAGTGGTGTTTGATTGTGAATCCTTCACATTCTCAAACACTAAATGCCTCAATTTCCACCGCACAATGCTTCCAATAGTCAGACTGTTTTCTTCTGTGTCAACAACCTCTAAAATCGCAACTCCAATATCATCCCAGCCCAATTCTTGATTAGCAACTGCATCTCTTGGATCGACAACTGTGGCTAAGCCCTCAGCTACCACCTCCCCCTCGGGGTTGTTTAGAAACACCTTTGCCTGAATCCATGTAGCACAGTTCTTAAGATCCACGGAGGGAACATGCGTCGCACTTGCGCTGTCCCCAACATCTGCTTTCTTTTGCAGATTTTTCAAGGCAACAACAACATTTACCCCGACGACCATCTCTCCTCGTTCAATAGCGACCACATTCCCATCGAAGACAGTCTCTACTGATACAGCAGCATTGCCTTCCCCAAGCCTTTGACAGTGTATAGCAAAGTTCCGATCCATAGACACAAGGGTCCCTTTTGCAACTCTCTTCCCACCATTCAAAATGTAAACCTTTTCCCCAACCCTGAAGGCCATTCTGAAAGTGCAGAAAAGAAGTTAAGACCATACAAAAAATGATTGGAGAATGGCCTAAATCATAACATACCAAATAGCATGAGGCCACATGCCATTATTCAAACATGCTATTGACACCCACGTGAAATTTCGCATTCACAAAATTGGCATGAGCCCTCATGCCATTAGTGGTACCACTAATGGCATGAGGCCTCACGCTATCTTTGGCCCCTGCTAGCCTGTTGCTATATTCCTTTTGCCTTGTTGCAACTGTATATATTTTTGTGTGCATGACTAGTCACCCATACAAAAATATATACAGTTGCAGCAAGGCAAAAGGAATATGGCAATAGGCTAGCAGGGGCCAAAGATGGCATGAGGCCTCATGCCATCTTGATATACACACAGCTGCAGGCAAGTAAAAACATACATGACAATACGCTAGCCATGAAATTGCAAGGGCCTAAGATGGCATGTGGCCTCATGCCATCTCTAAATGTGGTCCTAAACCATTCCATGGTGAACATACCAGGAAGCACAAGTGCCGAATATCAAGAGGAAGCGGTAGCCACACCAAAGACAGTGCCGCTCGCAACACCGCAACTACTCGTAGCGCCGCTCGCAACACCGCAACTGCTCGTAGTGCCGCTCGCACAAACTGCCACTCGCATAAACTGCCGCTCGCAATGGCGCTCGCAATGCCGCAACTGCTTGTAGACGCATAAACCACAACTCACAACGCCGCTTACACAAGCAGCGCTCACTGCGCTCAGCGGAACCAAGAACACGGCACACAAAAATGATAGACCTAGGAATGAGTTCGAGAATTCAAAAATAACACACGCTTGAACGTCACATCAAATCCTCTGACAAACCAGATGTTATGATTCCTCTGACAAATTTCAAACTGAGTAGCTTCTAGACTTTGCTGTCGTAGGTTGAACTTTGTCACATCATGTCCTTGCCTCGATCCAGCTGTGCCATGTCAGTGATTCGAACTTTGCCATGCCATGTCAGCGATCCGCGCCAAGATTATTCGCCGTGTAAAGGAATAATTATGCTGTGTGTGTACGTCCATTTATGGCAATATAAGGCCACACGCCATTCAAAGAATAATGCTAGTCGAGCATTTTTTGGTGCATTTTTGGGTTCAAAATTGCATGAGCCCACACGCTATAAAGTTTACCTGTACCAAAAATAGAAACAGCTTTATTTACTTGGGAATTTAAGTGGTTGAGGCATTTTTAAACTTACAAACACATGCCCTACTTACATTCCTTTGGTTGCTTAAAATTCAAAAATATTATAAACCTTTCTTTTTGCATTTTCAATGTTTTCAATTATGGTTTTTGATTTTCGCAGGACCAGCCTAGTAATCTATTTGCATCCCGTCATGTTTATAGCTAGCTTTCGTTTGTCCCCTTCACTAGCCTGAGATACATCTGCTCGGAATCTGCCTCTTACAGCATTTGCCTAGAAAGGGCATCTTTCTTCACGCAGCATTTGCCACATGTTTAGGGTTAGGGTTTAGGGTTTAGGGTTTAGCAATTCAGTAGCTTGATAAACATGAAAATACAGAACTTGATACAAAATCCTTTGATATGTCACAATGCCCCTAGGACCATAAACACATTTCAATAGAGAGGGTCCTTTCATTTCATAACTCTTTACATAGATCTTGGTGAAACCAGAGTTAGTGAAGTTGGTTTCTTGTGATCCCGCATCTGATTGTGATGTCCCTTTGCAGTGTCGATGGAAAGGTCAATGCACACCAAACTGTAGAATCTTGGAGCAAAATAACGGTCGGATCTATGGCAAATGCCCTTGAAACATTGTAAGGCTCGTGTGGTCTCATGTGGTGTCCGATCGAGATGCTTCTTTGCAGGGTCATCAAGAAGGACATTGTATACCATTCTGTAAAATCTAGTTGCGATCTAACGGTTGGATCTCCAGGAAACTCAAAACAATCTCGCGCCTGTCAGAATATTCTAGGAATATACTCGTATGTGCTCCTGAAAATGGCATGTGGCCCCATGCCATTCAAGAGATAACGCCAGATGACGCGGAGCATTTTTTGGTGCATTTTTTGGGATCAAAATTGCATGAGCCCACATGCTTGAACGTCACATCAAATCCTCTGACAATTTATTTAGCTGAACATCTGGCATTTTTGGAAATACAAGATGCTTTGGAATATCCAATCATGCATGGTATAAATATAGCGAGGGTATTAAATGATATCCCAATCATGATCTTTCTTTTGGATTTCGCGTGCATGCAGTCCGAGGAATGATGACGTTGCGGATTTCTTTTGGATTTCATGCATGCGCGTGCCGATCCAGAAATTAATGGTGGCGCCCAAGTCCGAGGAATGATGACATGGCGGGATTACCAACCGTCGTGACATTTCGCACGTGTGAGGTTAGGTTTTGCATTTTGCTTCGTACTCGCGCTCGCACACTCGCGCTCGCATCGCGCTCCCACTCGCGCTCCCACTTCTCTACAGGTTTCTCGTGTGCATCGGCGTCCACTCGCGCTTGCATCACACTCGCGCTCGCATCGCGCTCGTGTGCATTGGCATCCACTTCAAGACACACCCAGTTTGTAACTTCGCCGCCAACTCTGCCGCCCACTCCGCCACCCACACGCAGCCCACTTGGCATCCCGGGAGATTTCAGCGCCACTCTCCAACTGTAAGTGGCAGAGTAGCCTTGCTGCTACGATCCGCTGCACACACAGTGCACATTCGCCAGCGAGTCCGGTTGTCACGCCTCCATTCGGCTTCAAATGGTAAGTCTTTTAGGCTAAGTAGAAAATGGCATGAGGCCACATGCCATTCAGTAGCAACATTGGCATGCACCGATTGGGCTCTCGAGTGCAGTCCGGTTATAGATGGCGTGTAGCCTCACGCCATCTTAGGATGCAGCCTCAAGACATCTGATGCAGTGGTGAATGGCGTGTGGCCTCACGTTATTTCCAGCTACTAGCTTTTCATCTGTCAGCTCTAATTGTTGTGCATTTCTGAACAGGCGAGGAATTGCGTTCTTCTTCTAGCCATTGTCAATGTGGATGCAGAGAAGGGGGAGGAGCTCACCAGTTGGACTTTCGGGATGGAAGGCAAGGATCTGAGGCTGTACAACACAGATGGTAGGAGAAAAGAATGCATGGGGATCCTCATCCAAGTGACAGACACTCCATGCAGTTCCATGCAAGAATATGGACTGGCACTTGTGGTAGAGACAGCGTCTGCCTTCAAGATCCACCTTGCACATCCTAGCGGCTTCCCGGAGGGGGGCAGCGGCTATGAGGAATTCCTAGAGGGAGCTAGGGAGAGGTTGTCCAGGAGGCCCACAATTTCAAAGACGCTGCGGGTCTATGAAGATCACATGGAATCCACGGACCTCACCTACGGCGATGTTCAAAAACTATATTCCAACATTGAGCCGTTGAGAGTGCCTCCAGTTCGCGAAGCGAAGGGGAAGGGGGTCGATCTAGAAACTACCCCGAAGCAGAAAAGGGTGGTCAAGCTCAAGCCGACGTCCGACTCTCCTCCAAAAAAGAAGCTACTCGGTGATGCCATTGCCTCGGGTTCGAACACTACACCCACCAAAAAGAAGAGCCGCAAAGAGCAGAAAGAGCAAGAAGAGGTAGCAAAAATCGTCACAGATAATAGTACTTGTTACTATTCCAACAAAGTATATACAATCGACGTGAGCCGTATCGACATCCAAAGCAAATACAACCACAGGCTAGTATCTGATGAGTGGGTGGAGAAACTGAAGCAGAAGATGCTGGCAAGTCCAGTAACATCCAACATCGCAGACGTGATCCCCTACTACCGAACAATGAAGGGCGAGACGAGGTTTCCAGACTTGATCAATAGGAAGGTGTTGGACGAGCAGAACATCCGGTTCTATGCCATCTCCGGGCAGCATTCTAGCTTGGCGATGCAAGAGATAGTTGTGGATATTATGGTGGGCGAGGAGGTGAAGAAAGTCTTCAAGACAAGAGTTGTCCGCCTGATAAAAGGCAACTCGCCCCTCCGATCTATCATATACATCTCCCACGCGTAGAATGTCAAGCAAGAAACGTGCTACAAATCGGGTCTGCACGAGACATTGGCACGAACACGGAAGCTCTGGGTTCAACTGAAGAAGCCACAAAAACCAGGACAAGGACGTGCACTAGCAACTAGCGCCTGGCAGGTAAGCCTCGTTGCATGTGGCATAGCATGTGGCCTCACGCCATTTCCATTGCAGGAATTCTCGAGTCTTCTCTCGAAAACACTGGGGGTCAATGACACACTCAGCATCCATAACATTCTACTCGCGACAAAAGTTGTTTTTGACAAATGGGTAGATGTGCTAAGGAGGTACTATGACGGGGAGTTGCCAAACTCAATGGGTGTGGAGGACGGCCGGAAGCCCAATGATTTGAAGCTCAACACCTTGCGTTTCTCGCGGTCTCTAGACGACGACGACCTTCTGACAGTGGCTAATGCTCTTCTACGTGGTGAGGTAGTCTTCAACAAGACCAAAATGACTCCCGGCCATATTGTGACATACGAGGACTTGTGCACGACTCTGAGAGCTCGTGCGCTATTGAAGGATTGGATCTTCGAGCAAGTGGCCGTGGAGAGGGTGAGCATCGACACCACGCAAGAGATGATGGAAGCGCTGGAGTTGTCAAATGAAGACATCGACGAGTACGTGAAGGGAGCCCCCAAGTTCATCGATCTGCTGCGGGATGCCACGAAAAGTAAAGCTGAGAAGTTGGATCAGTATCCAAATTTCATTAAGATTGATGTCGACCGCCGGCTTCAGAAACAGCTCGACCCCACAGCAGAGGCCTATCGAGAACCTTACCGGGTATACTTGAATTCAGATGAGGATCAAAGGTGGAGGAGCATCATTTTCCGTGGAGATGAGCAGGTCAAGAACATCTTTTGTGTGATGGACTTCACAAACGAGGAGATCACTCATGCAGACGAAGTCAGCTCCATCATTGACTTAATGGTGGGACTTGCGGAGGTGGAATCTTTAGTCCACTATATGATCTACGACTCCGAATCCTATCACAAGTTCTGGAAGGCCTTGAACGAGGTGAAGGCTCGGTTGAAAGGCAAGGAGATGCGGGAGATCCATGGGATAATGGCTAAGAAGAAGATACCGACGAATGTCCGCATCTTCACACTTGCCCTTGTTATTGGTCCTGCAGCAGAGTGGGACTGGAGTGACTTCCCAGCTTCGTTCGACAAGGCCAATCGAATTGATCTGAGGGAGGTCAATTTACCCGTGCCTGAGGAACTGAAGACGGCTATGGAGCTTTCGAATCCAAAGAAAGCTCCAGGTGCAGCATGGGAAATGCTCAGCTGGGTCTTCAACGCAATAGCGGGTGGGTCACCTGCTTCCGACTCCAAGGGCAAATGCGTTGTCGAGTACAACTGCGGCGGACTATTCTTTCGAGCCGCACTACTCAAGGGTGTCCCGTGTGTTGCGGTGACAAACTCCATTGAAGAGGTGACTTCAATGGAGCATATAATTACAGTTGCCAAAGAAAAACAGTATCTTCTCTGCGAACCTGGTGAGTACACACTTTAAGTTTAAATGTTATCTCACAAGCTCTGTATGCAGGAGTGTGGCCACCCCCAGATGCTGAAACGGCGTTAACAGCTACTGTTGAAGATACCCATGTTGGGCCGAGCTCACAACCTGCACAAGGTCACGTGAGGCCTCACGCCATTTTGATTATAGATCGTTGTGAATATTCAGACACGAGGACTGAAAAGTGCACTGGTGGCACATCGAAGAAGGACAAACAGACAAGCAATAGGAAAAAAGGAGGTACAAATTATATTTGCAATGGCGTGTGGTCTCATGCCATTCCTTGCAGGAGAAACTTCTTCAAAGGCAAAACAGGCAAGCACCAGCCAAGCTCAAACTGACAGTGGTCATAAAAAGCGAAAGCACGTTGGACAGTCGTCGAGATCAGAGGCGTTTGATTCGAAAAGGAAGAAGGGCAACGAAAAGATGATAGGTAATGCCTCGCGGTTATGGCGTGTGTGCTCATGCCATTCATTGCAGATCAAGGGCTGAGTGAAAGCAGGCAGTCACCACCTCCTGACTCAGATTCCTATGGCGGACTCCCCTTCCCCAATCTCAATGGAGAGGTACAATGGATGAGGGAAGCTTTTCAAGTCAGGGCCATGTTTTTCTCATCTCGTCGTCTTCGAAGGGTGCAAGAACGTGCAGAAACCATGTTAAGACAGTCGGGTGAGGATACGGTCCTAGGTCACGCACTAAAACAGGCTATGGATGTCTTGTATTTTGAGATGGAGACTCGGCCAGATGATTTTCCCAAGATGGTCCTGGAAGAACAAGCCATCCAGCCTGAGCAGCCTATGGAAGAAATGCAGGAGGGGGATGAGGAGCCAGAGAAAGATAATGAGCAGGAAGAGCAGAAGGACGAAGAGGAGGACAAAGAAGAGGAGGACGAAGAGGACTTGGATGGTCCTCACAATGGTGACGATCACAATAACGACGACGACGATGATGACGACGATGGCCAGCCTGAGGTGGCCAAAGAGTAGCGGAGGAAGGTCATACAAGACAAACCATCAGGTAAATAATAGTACATCCATTCCTAACCTTTTACCATTTCTAACATTGTCCATGTAGGTCGCAGAGCAAATGGTAAGTAGAGATTATTCAGTTGAATTTACAAACTCTAGCCTTTAGTGTCGAGGAAGGATAGTGCCAAGCAAGGGTCGAAACGTATGTCCAATCCTTCAGAATCAGCAGTGCGCCCAAGTGATATCGGTCCTAGTTCCTCAATAGCAGTTGATGGTAAATACAGTATAGTCGATTCAATGTGCTAATGAGTTTGTTTTTAGTAGCACGGGAGGATACCATCTCAATCGAAGGGAGATATTTGGACATGCATATGGATCTGCCAGTGGACTCTACTTGGCTGCAAGAGTCATCAGAGCTGGTGGAGGCTACTATCCATATCAACGCCAAGCAAGCTGACCACGCTCCACTTGATGCTGCCCATACCACTAAGTCAATCTTGTCCACGTATCCAACTGACGGTGACCAGGCGCCATTGGACCCACATGAGGCCGCCCCAGCCGCTGAGCCGGTCGTATCCTCATTTCCAACGGACTCAACGTGTGCCCAATCGTCTGACTACGCGCCGTTGGAACCTCCCTACACCGACCCTGCTGCCTGTTCGGTCATGTCCACTTTGCCAATGGAGGCACCAGCTGAAATGGCGTGTGATCACACGCCATTGGAACCACCCCATGCCACTGTTGAGCCAGTTGTACTAGAGTCTACAGCTGAAATGGCATGTGCCCACACGCCATCGGATGCGATTGACCCCACATTGCAGAGGAGAGTATTTCCGCCGTTCACGTTTCCTCGACCAAAACCCTCTCAACGACCATCGGGAGCACCATTCGCTAATATTGTAGATGGTAAAATTGACTTGTACCATTTTTTATGCTGACGCATTTCATTTCAGAGTCACGGCGAAGGTACTGTATCGTTTTTGATCTGAACGGTGTCCTTTTCTCCCATGAGCATGGCTCGTCCTCGAATGTCATTGCACCCTCCAAAGCCTGCGGTCGCAAGTTGGTCAAAAGAGACAGATTCACATTAATCACACAGGAGAAACTGCGGGATCTAATAATGACCATGCGACACTTAAAACAGAGGGCCGGGTTCAATTTGCAATTGGGAGTTTGGACATCCATGATGCGCCACAATGCATTAACATTGCTACAGATGATGCATGATCAGACGCGAGTAATATTACCATTTGACTTTCTCCTAACGTAGGAGGATTGCTTGACTATGGTCCATGTGAGGGGTAGCAAGCCCATCTTCGTCAAGCCAGAGGCTGTAGTGATGAACCGGACTGCTAGCTCAAGTGAAATCCTCATCATCGATGACTCGCCGATTAAAACTGCAGTGAACACGCACACATATGCAGTGCACCCCATCTCTTGCAGTATGGAAACTAGGGAGAAGAAACCGTATGTTCTGGGGGACCTTGCAAAACGGCTTGGAGCGATGGTGATAGAGAACCGGCCAGTCCAGGAGGTGGCTGCAGAAATCAACCAAATGGCAGATGGAATGGTATATCAGAAGCCATTTGATTGGACAGACACCAGTCATCATTTATGGCATGTATATTGTCTAGCCAAGCACTATCCGCATCTCCATAATCTGCTCAACCGGATGGGTTTTTCGACCACTGAACATGAGCGTGGACGTATTAGAGAAGAGATGGCATTACTATTGGGTTTAAATCCTCATAGTGTGGAGAGTGATGAAATTCCAAGATTATTGTATAGGCGTTGGAGGCAAAAAATAACAGTCTGAGATGGCATGTATTTATTTAAAAATGTAACTTATTATGGCATGGGGTTCCATGCCATTGTATTAATATTAAAAGACAATTCTTTGAGAGGATTTGCATTATACTAGAAGTGTTACAGCATGTTATTGGAAGTTTACGAAGTTGTTTTATTAATAAGGGGAAAGTAAAGATTGAATGGGGACTTGGGCTCCACCTAGACTTGGAGCAACTGAGCCAATATTAAAAGGATGGAAAGAAATTGGACGACGATGACAAGGAGAAGAGAGAGGTGAAGTAGTGGCAGGGGGAGGAGAAGTGATTGAGTAGACATTTCCTTGTTTAAAATAAAATGGCATATGCCTCAATGCAGTTGAATTTTGTTATATTTATATACTATATAAAGGTTTGGAAACCTTATTTTACAAGTGGGATAATGACAATTCCCACTTTAACGAAATAGAGCTTTCAAGGAAACAACTCTAGAAAAAGTTCACGGTAATCACACTATGTGAGAAATGCATCAACTTAAATGAGTTAGGAGGCAACCTCTTTATCTAATGCGGATGCGCTACCAGCTCAGACACCTTCCAGCCGTCGCTGACAAGGAAATGACCAACGGAGTCAGCCACCCTTGCTGCTCTGGGAGTCACCCAGCTTACAAAAGTGTGATATGCCCTGCCCGCAGAGACATAGAGAGAGGAACCAGAGGCCCCAACCCTCCTGAGCAAAGAAACCAAACCCGTCGGTAAGGTTTAGATAGACTACTGTAAACAGGCAGTTAGAGTTGTTTACACGGTCACGCCCTTTCAACGGAATAAGGAACATCGACAGAGAGGTGGGTGATGTGACCAGTCGACAGTAGCTACCCCATGACTAGAGATTTCACCATGCACACGAAGTGCCGAAGCCAGTCTGCCCATTACTGGCCCAAACTCAAAGAACAATAGATGGACAATATCAAAGTCATAGACAATGATATCTTAGAGTCGGAATTATCAGTGAATAAATCTTATATTAGAACACACAAGTATTCCAAGTATGTTATCATCTGATAAATTAGTATTATAGGATAGGAACCACCAAGATCACTATCATTGGAAAACATAGGATTAACCATCCAACAAAATTCAATAGCAAGTATATCATCAAGTAAACTCAATGATAAAACTTAACTACCGAAGATGGTAGACAGGATGCCAAACAACTTACTAAAGATAACTCAAAGAACACAAAGTATCATTGACTAACAAGTACAATACTCGCGAATGTATCACCTGAAGGAAATAACATCCTAATCTATAAGAACTAACTCAGGCAATAATCAATAGAACAAAATGAATGTTGCAAAGCAAGCAAATATAGTGTTCATGCCAATCATCGCACTAGCCAATCCAGATAGATCCCAGCCAATAACACCAAGGAACTCAAGTTGCCTAAGCAAGTGTCAGCAACATCCTACTGATGTCTCAATCCCAAGAGACCAAACCAGAGCAAACCACAAATAATATGTGGTATTGCGAAAAGCCATAAGCCATCAAAGATAAGAACTAACCATCATGAAAGATCATTAATTATCCCATCAATAAAGAGATGCATAATCACCATCTAAGAAGGAATCCACCATCCTAAAGAACGGCAAACCATTTTATACCAACAATAATTAAGCAAAACCTTTTTGACAAAGATAATCAACTATCCCAGATAATAGTCAATCATCACCAATGATTGCTAGATGCAAAAGCCAACTTCAACATTGAAGCTAATAAGTCAAAATGTCTTCCCCACGTTAGGCCACCGGTATGCCGAAATAGCGCCAAACTCCGTTTGGCTCCGTTTTGCGTGCTGGTCCTGGCATTGGGATGCTGGTTGCTTCAGGACTGTTCCAAGTCACTCCGGGCCCCTGTCCCTTCGCTCCTTGGGCTGTGTGCTCAGGAGTTGCTCCGTGGTTCGGTTCCATCACTCCTTGGCTCCATGCTTGGGAGTTTGGCACCGTTCGTTCGTTCAGTGGCCCAAGGCCCTGAACCTTGGGTTCCTATGGACACGTGGCATGGACATGTGGCATGTGACATGTGGCATCTGTCACGTGGCACAAAGAGGGTTTATGTTCTGCTTCGTGGTGTTATCCTATGGTAAATCACCATAGGATAAAGGGTCAAAACCACGTGTGCTACATCAATATTGGCTTGAAGACGGCCTTCTTTATTTTTTGGGGACGGATTCTGATGATCATTTATGGTTGGTGGTGCCTTCTATCTTTATTCTGTGGTTTCTCCATGCCTACCATGATTCTCCTATTTTAGGTGGGCATATGGGACATCGTCGTGTCACTGAACAGGTCTTTCTATTAACCGGAGACGCGACGTGATGTTATCCGATATGTGCGTAGCTGCATTTGGTGCCAAGCTCGTAATACTCCCCCTCGTGCTGCAGAAGGATGGTTGGAGTCAATTGCAGTTTCCCATCCATTTGAGTTGGTGGCGTTTGATCTTATGGGACCTTTTCCATGGTTGATTGTTGGCAATAAGTATGTTATTATTGCTTATGACTACTTGACTCGTTAGGTGGAAGTTGGTGCTCTTGTTAGTGCCTCTGCAACTGCTGTTGGATATTTTCTCCTCAATCGAGTGGTGTTCTAATATTCTTGTCTAGAGTGGATTCATTTAGATAATGGTCCCACATTTATGGCTGAGGCATTTCATATTTTGATGTCTCGGTTGGGGATACACCACACTTTCACGAGTGCTTATCATCCACAATCAGATGGTCTAGTGAAACGGTTCGTTCGGACATTCAAAGGGATGATTGCGAAGTATGTGAACTTTCAGCATTCAGATTGGGATGTCTCTTTGGTATGCATATGTCACAGGGGTGTAGAGTTCTGTTGGTGCTTCACCATATAAACTCCTATATGGTCATGATACGATTTTACCAACAGAGTTGGGTTTACCTTAGAAATTGCCACATGCTATGGATGCTAGGTCGTGGGATTAGTATTTGATGAGTATTTTTCCATTTGTCAAGTAGAGTCTATTGAACACTTAGGCTGCATACAAGTCGGACAACAACGACGCTACAACTCCTATCATCATCCACCTGTAGAGTACAAAGTGGATGATTTGGTGTTAGTCCGTTTTCCCCATTGTGAAACACAAAACCCCTAGGCCCTAAAGTGGAGCTGAAAGGGTGCCACGTGGTAGTGGTCGAAGTGAAAGCCAAACAAGCGTAACACGTTTGGACTAAAAGCTCTGACTTGAAAGGTCGAGAGCAGGAGTGGAACTCCCAACGAAGGGCTCAAAGAACAAGCACGAAGTGAGCAATAAGTGAGTCTCTAGAAAAGGGACACAAGAGGACCAACACATGACACGTGGAAGTGTCAGAGATAGAGTCCGAGATGGACCCGAGATGGACCTGAGTGTAAGCGACTAATTTTTCCATTCTACTTTAGTCACTTAACCACACCTCCGACCACTTGGAGGAGTCTCATTCACAACCTCCATAAGTCCAATTCAGGACTTGGGACTTGCTAGCCCCAAGAATGGCATCCATGCCACTCAACACTTGCACCTGGTCCAAGTGCTCCACGTGTCCGGTCCCAAGACCGACACCCAAAGGTACCACTGACATATCGGCCTGTTACGCTAAGGCCATGCCCATTCACCTTTGCCGCACTAGTGGTCCAATACCACTTGCATCACCATCCCGTCTCTCCAAGACTGGGCCATCTGTCCACGAGTGGTCATCCTGGATCCACTCCTTAGCTGTGAGACACAAAATCCCTAGGCCCCAAAGTGGAGCCGGAAGGGCGCCACATGGTAGTGGCCGAAGCGAGAGCCAAACGAGCGTAACACGTTTGGACCAAAAGCTCCGACTTGAAAAGTCAAGAGCGGGAGTGGAACTCCCAACGAAGTGCTCGAGGAACGAGCACGAAGCGAGCAAAAGGCGAGGCTCCAAAAAGGGACCCAAAAGGACCAACACATGACACGTGGGAGTGTCCGAAATGGACTCGAGTTGGAGTCCGAAGTGGAGTCCGAGATGGACCCGAGTTGGAGTCCGAAGTGGAGTCCGAGGTGGACCCGAGATGGACCCGAGTTGGAGTCCGAAGTGGAGCCCGAGATGGAGTCCGAGATGGAGTCCGAGGTGGACCCGAGATGGAGTCCGAGATGGACCCGAGATGGAGTCCGAGATGGAGTCCGAGATGGACCCGAGATGGACCCGAGATGGAGTCCGAGATGGAGTCCGAGATGGAGTTCGAGATGGAGTCCGAGATGGAGTCCGAGATGGAGTCCGAAGTCAAGACCGAGACCGGGACCGAGACCGGGACCGAGACCGAGACCGAGACCGAGATCGGGACCGAGACCGAGACCGAGCCCGAGCCCGAGTCCGAGTCCGAATCCGAGTCCGAGTCCGAGTCCGAGTCCGAGTCCGAGTCCGGAGCCTGAGAGGGTGAAAGCCCAAAGCGTTCGTCTCCCAGACCCTGGGGGGTTTGGTGAGCCCCAAAAGTATAGTAGGGGGAGGACTGCAGTGGAGCCAGTTTGGCCAGGAAAGGCCAGTTTGGCCCAGGAAGGCCGGACCCAGTGTTGGGTGATGAGATGCCCACTGGGAAGTCCAAGACTAGAGTGAACACGGACCGACAAGCGGGGTAGCTTGGTGAAGTGTTCAAGAGCCGGCTCTAGTTCCCCCGGGAGATCGACTGGCCGATGCTCCCAGTCCAAGTGTGGGTGGCACTACCTACTTGGATACCAGGCGTGGCTCAACGGAACCTCGCTCTAAGCCCATGGCTAGAGCACCTAAAGGCGATAGGTGGGGAGAGTACCCAGGTGGCTCGCGTAAGGCCACGGGGTTCTGAAATGTCGTCCCAAAGGCCCAGACTGTGGAAAGGAAGAGGAGCAGTCCTCTGGGGTAGTGACCAAGGACACAGTCGTGTGGTGAGGAAGTCCCAGAGGACCGTGGGACTTAGTGGTCGGGCCTGTGGGCCTCGATCCAGTGGCAGTGTTGGCAAACATGGCCAGGGGCAGAAAGGGACTTGGTAGGAACTGACAAAGGGACTTTGGGGAAGGCGATTCCCCAGGTCTGTGGGCATCCTAAGGATGCTAAGGAGTGGATCTAGGATGACCCCTCGTAGACAGATGGCCCAGTCTTGGAGAGACGGGATGGTGATGCAAGTGGTATTGGACCATTTGCGCAGCAAAGGTGAATGGGCATGGCCTTAGCGTAACGGGCCGAGATGTCAGTGGTACCTTTGGGTGTCGGTCATGGGATCGGACACGTGGAGCACTTGGACCAAGTGCAAAGGTTGAGTGGCATGGATGCCATTCTCGGGGCTAGCAAGCCCCAAGTCCTGAATGGGACTTATGGAGGTTGTGAATGAGACTCCTCCAAGTGGTCGAAGGTGTGGTTAAGTGACTAAAGTAGAATGGAAAAATTTAGTCGCTTACATTAGCATCCTTAGGATGCCCACAGACCTGGGGAATCGCCTTCCCGAAAGTCCCTTTGTCAGTTCCTACCAAGTCCCTTTCTGCCCCTGGCCGTGTTTGCCAACACTGCCACTGGATCGAGGCCCACAGGCCCGACCACTAAGTCCCACGGTCCTCTGGGACTTCCTCACCACACGACTGTGTCCTTGGTCACTACCCCAGAAGACTGCTCCTCTTCCTTTCCACAGTCTGGGCCTTTGGGACAACATTTCGGAACACCGTGGCCTTACGCGAGCCACCTGGGTACTCTCCCCGCCTTTCGCCTTTAGGTGCTCTAGCCATGTGTGAGACACAAAATCCCTAGGCCCCAAAGTGGAGCCGGAAGGGCGCCACATGGTAGTGGCCGAAGCGAGAGCCAAACGAGCGTAACACGTTTGGACCAAAAGCTCCGACTTGAAAAGTCAAGAGCGGGAGTGGAACTCCCAACGAAGTGCTCGAGGAACGAGCACGAAGCGAGCAAAAGGCGAGGCTCCAAAAAGGGACCCAAAAGGACCAACACATGACACGTGGGAGTGTCCGAGATGGACTCGAGTTGGAGTCCGAAGTGGAGTCCGAGATGGACTCGAGTTGGAGTCCGAAGTGGAGTCCGAGATGGACCCGAGTTGGAGTCTGAAGTGGAGTCCGAGAAGGACCCGAGTTGGAGTCCGAAGTGGAGTCCGAGGTGGACCCGAGATGGACCCGAGTTGGAGTCTGAAGTGGAGTCCGAGATGGACCCGAGATGGAGTCCGAGATGGAGTCCGAGGTGGACCCAAGATGGACCCGAAATGGAGTCCGAGATGGAGTCCGAGATGGACCCGAGATGGAGTCCGAGATGGACCCGAGGTGGAGTCCGAGATGGAGTCCGAGATGGACCCGAGGTGGAGTCCGAGATGGAGTCCTAGATGGAGTCCGAGATGGAGTCCGAAGTCGAGACCGAGACCGGGACCGAGACCGGGACCGAGACCGAGACCGAGACCGAGATCGGGACCGAGACCGAGACCGAGGCCGAGGCCAAGACCGAGCCCGAGCCCGAGTCCGAGCCCGAATCCGAGTCCGAGTCCGAGTCCGAGTCCGAGTCCGAGTTCGAGTCCGAGTCCGGAGCCTGAGAGGGTGAAAGCCCAAAGCGTTCGTCTCCCAGACCCTGGGGGGTTTGGTGAGCTCCAAAAGTATAGTAGGGGGAGGACTGCAGTGGAGCCAGTTTGGCCAGGAGAGGCCAGTTTGGCCCAGGAAGGCCAGACCCCGTGTTGGGTGATGAGCTGCCCACTGGGAAGTCCAAGACTAGAGTGAACACGGACCGACAAGCAGGGTAGCTTGGTGAAGTGTTCAAGAGCCGGCTCTAGTTCCCCCGGGAGATCGACTGGCCGATGCTCCCAGTCCAAGTGTGGGTGGCACTACCTACTTGGATACCTGGTGTGGCTCAACGGAACCCGCTCTAAGCCCATGGCTAGAGCACCCAAGGGCAGAAGGCGAGGAGAGTACCCAGGTGGCTCGCGTAAGGCCACGGTGTTCCGAAATGTTGTCCCAAAGGCCCAGACTATGGAAAGGAAGAGGAGCAGTCCTCTGGGGTAGTGACCAAGGACACAGTCGTGTGGTGAGGAAGTCCCAGAGGACCATGGGACTTAGTGGTCGGGCCTGTGGGCCTCGATCCAGTGGCAGTGTTGGCAAACACGGCCAGGGGCAGAAAGGGACTTGGTAGGAACTGACAAAGGGACTTTCGGGAAGGCGATTCCCCAGGTCTGTGGGCATCCTAAGGATGCTAAGGAGTGGATCCAGGATGACCACTCGTGGACAGATGGCCCAGTCTTGGAGAGACGGGATGGTGATGCAAGTGGTATTGGACCACTAGTGCAGCAAAGGTGAATGGGCATGGCCTTAGCGTAACGGGCCGAGATGTCAGTGGTACCTTTGGGTGTCGGTCTTGGGACCGGACACGTGGAGCACTTGGACCAGGTGCAAGTGTGGAGTGGCATGGATGCCATTCTTGGGGCTAGCAAGTCCCAAGTCCTAAATTGGACTTATGGAGGTTGTGAATGAGACTCCTCTAAGTGGTTGGAGGTGTGGTTAAGTGACTAAAGTAGAATGGAAAAATTAGTCGCTTACACCATGGGCTTAGAGCGAGGTTCCGTTGAGCCACACCTGGTATCCAAGTAGGTAGTGCCACCCACACTTGGACTGGGAGCATCGGCCAGTCGATCTCCCGGGGGAACTAGAGCCGGCTCTTGAACACTTCACCAAGCTACCCCGCTTGTCGGTCCGTATTCACTCTAGTCTTGGACTTCCTAGTGGTCAGTTCATCACCCAACACTGGGTATGGCCTTCCTGGGCCAAACTGGCCTTTCCTGGCCAAACTGGCTCCACTGCAGTCCTCCCCCCTACTATACTTTTGGGGCTCACCAAACCCCCCAGGGTCTGGGAGACGAACGCTTTGGGCTTTCACCCTCTCAGGCTCCGGACTCGGACTCGGACTCGGACTCAGACTCGGACTCGGACTCGGATTCAGACTCGGACTCGGGCTCGGGCTCGGTCTCGGCCTCGGCCTCGGTCTCGGTCTCGGTCCCGATCTCGGTCTCGGTCTCGGTCTCGGTCCCGGTCTCGGTCCCGGTCTCGGTCTCGACTTCGGACTCCATCTCGGACTCCATCTCGGACTCCATCTCGGACTCCATCTCGGGTCCATCTCGGACTCCATCTCGGACTCCATCTCGGGTCCATCTCGGACTCCATCTCGGACTCCATTTCGGGTCCATCTCGGGTCCACCTCGGACTCCATCTCGGACTCCATCTCGGACTCCATCTCGGGTGCATCTCGGACTCCACTTCGGACTCCAACTCGGGTCCATCTCGGGTCCACCTCGGACTCCAACTCGGACTCCATCTCGGACTCCATCTCGGACTCCACTTCGGACTCCAACTCGGGTCCATCTCGGGTCCACCTCAGACTCCACGTCGGACTCCATCTCGGACTCCATCTCGGGTCCATCTTGGACTCCACTTCGGACTCCAACTCGGGTCCATCTCGGACTCCACTTCGGACTCCAACTCGAGTCCATCTCGGACTCCACTTCGGACTCCAAGTCGAGTCCATCTCGGACACTCCCACGTGTCATGTGTTGGTCCTTTTGGGTCCCTTTTTGGAGCCTCGCCTTTTGCTCGCTTCGTGCTCGTTCCTCGAGCACTTCGTTGGGAGTTCCACTCCCGCTCTTGACTTTTCAAGTCGGAGCTTTTGGTCCAAACGTGTTACGCTCGTTTGGCTCTCGCTTCGGCCACTACCATGTGGCGCCCTTCCAGCTCCACTTTGGGGCCTAGGGATTTTGTGTCTCACAACTCCACCACCCATAGACGAAGTTCGATGTCCTCATCGAACGGTAAACCCTTTCATAAAGTGACACCCACACGTGTTACCATTTCCATCCTTGGCACCTAGCCAATCTTTGTCTATGGTTTGACATCAAAGGCTCACCATGCCTTGTCCATCCTTTAAGGAGCGTAGTCTCTCCAACTTAGAGACTGATTGGACCACATGTAATGGTTCTCTCCTTTTATTGGTTTAGTTCTCGCTAAACCTCTTAGAGACCCTTCTCTAAGTCAATCCCACTACTCCTTCTCGAGTAGTCTCAATTTCCATGGATATAACCTTTGCACTTTGGAACTTTGAATTTTGACTTCTTGGAGTCAATTTCCTAGGTGTCTCCGACACCTTGCCTTGCACCTTTTGTGCAACTCCACTTCCCATCCTAGGAAGTTCTCTACTCGAGGGCACCATCATTATCTCTTCTATTTCGGGCCAAAGTTCCAGTTATCATACTTTGTGCTAGGGCTGTTCATGGCCCTATCATTTGGCTACCTTACCGCTCCCTCCCTTGGACCTTCCACTTTCGCCAAATCGGAGCATTTCGGAATCCCTCCTTGGAAACACACTTCCTTTCCCGCAACTTGTTAGTGTCCAACACATTAGTGTTCCTCGCCTAACTTTGTCACTTGGATTCCTTCCAAGGGATTCCACGGCCCTATCTTGGCCACTCATCTTTTGCTCCTATCCGTTGATTGTTGCACCAAGCAACATCGAATCTCTACCTCCCTCCTTGAGGTATTGTTTCGGTTCCATAGCAAAGACTCTTCTTTGCCAAGTCCGGAGGATGTTCACCCCTAGTACGTCTCTTTAGCATCTTCTGCTATGGGCTCTATCCACGGCCCAACTTCGTGACCCTCCCATGGGTCTTTTATAGAGACTACTTTCCTCGGACTCACTATGCCATCGCACGGACATAGTTTATTTCCCTTAGGTGCTCTTCCCACTTGGTCATCATGACCAAGCCACACCACCTTAAACAGTTCAATTTCAACATTTTGAACCAGGAACTTCATTCCTTAGCCAACCAAGGACCTTGTCCTTATCTGGCCATAAGATCACCTAGTGATCTCACCTTGGCACCTTAACAGATTTGCCAAGAGGTACTTGGTCTTCTAGACCTCCAAGTTGTTGACTATAACCCCGGGGGCATCCCCCACACTTGGCGGTGCACCCAAGCTAGCCCTTACGGCCAAGGGTTCATAGCAACTGAGATTAGGTGTCCCCATCTCACTCACCACGACCTTGGTGCCACTTGCACCAAAGCGTTCAAGTTAGATATGCCGAGCTTTCACACTAGGCAATCTAACCGTGCATCACGACTCCGAGGCATCCCTCGCTTGGCGGTGTGCCCAAACCAGTCTCCACACTGAGAGTCCATGACCACCGAAATATGAGTGTCCTCATATTCCAAACCATCACCACGCCCTAGTGATTTGGGACTCGAACCCAAGCACTAGAGGGTCGGGACTCGAACCCAACCTCGGTATATGCATCTACAGAAGGCATCACACTAGATGCCTGGCGTGACTCCCCACGCCGGTGCACCAACCTATTTTTAAAGCGCGCTACAGATCACAGCTTAGGAACCTAGTTCCTCCACACTGCCAAGTCCTCTCACTTGACATGTCTGTGATCATGCATGGACTCCTCCATGCTCGGCCCCATGGCCCACCCTTTTTGAAGTTATCACCTTCAACTAGGGTATTTGTTCCCCCGACGTGCCAATCTCGCTTGGCAAGTCCTCCGACCACTGTAACATGGTTCCTGCATAGGCGTGAAAGTCCTTGACCATCGACTTTCGTTCAAAGCCCTCTCTTTGAACATTCGGGAACTACTTCCCTAACCTTGATAGCCTTGCCTCATAGCAAGCTTCAAGACCACGCTTCTGCTGCGCCACTCTGATTTCGCGCGTTCCATGAACCATTTACACTTGGCCTTTCTAGGTACTAAGCTACCTAGAATCGTCTTTGGGAACCTTGAAGGAACTCTGTCCCTCAGCTTGCTAAGGCCTCCCTTTTTGCAAGCCTTCAAAATGCCACATAGTCTAACATGGACAATTCCATATTTTAGACTCTCCATGGCATCACGGTTGCTAGCGGCAACACCCTCGAGCCCCCACTTGATTCTCCACTCCCAGCTGGCATAACCAACCTTGGTTATGCCCTTCGATTCCTATGGTTTGGTTCTATCCCCTTACTACTTGCTTTTTGGCTTCACACCTTTCCTTTGGTCATTCTCCTCCAGACCAGGAGGATAGCTTTGCACTTTCTATCACGCTTTGGCAAGTATTCTTAGGGATGAACTTACCCAATAGCCTAGGGAGTGGTTCCTCAATCCAGGTATGCTCACCTTATAATCCCACACACTGGGATTACATTGTTGCTTATGGGCCTTTACATGCCCATCACTAGCCTTGCCAAAATTCCATTTTTGGCTTTGTCCAACTCGGGTAGACAGTCTCTCCTGTCTCCACAACCTTGGACATTTGGATAGCACCTTCTATCCATCATTCGCTAGGGACTTAGTCCCTTGGGCTTTATCCATTGCCCTCACGACATCAAACACCACCTTCTGGTGTTCTAGAGTGTCCGGGTGTCCCAATGATGGCTTTCTTGACAATGAGTATTTCCTTTTATGACATTGACTTACTATATCGCAACACAAGCAACTTATCCCCCGTAAGGGTATATCCAACTTCCTTATGCTATTAAGAAGTCTTGGGTAGCTACCTTCTACCCGTTTAACCAGTTATTTTGCACCTCTTGCTTAGTTGCCTCATAGTTGTCAAGTCCTACAACTCATTGCTTGGTGCTTTCACACCTCCATCATTATCTGGGTCACCACACTCCAATTGCATGCTCTGCAGCTTAGGCTATGCCATTCCCATTTCCATTGGGATTCCTTTGGCAAGGGGTTCTCATGAACCCACCATCATAGCCTCAAGGTATCACACCTTGGCACATTTGGTGTCTCCACACCATTGGCTCCACGAGCCTACCTCTATGACATTTCCCTTTCGTGTCTAAGTCTTTGCCAAGACCAACACCGCTCTTTCTCATGCCAACCATCCGTTAGCACTGCCCCATAGAGGTCACACACAACTTTATGTCAAAGTTGTTTTCTTCTGGGAACACCTTTCCCATAACTTTAGCATGGCACATTTTGCCATCGATGAGATACTCTCTGTTCTCATCCTTGGATCCTATGATCCCCCCCCATCCTTTGTGGGGTACAACGCACCTCAATCCAAATGCTTCTATCAGTCCTTTTAGGACCATCCCTTGACTCTACTTGAGTCGTCTACCAGTTTTGGACTTAGTTAATCCACCGACCTGTAAGGTCCTACTTGTGAGGCACTAGCTCACTAGAATACACTTCTTGCATTTCTGTCCTACTCAAAGGGACTATTTTCACAAGTGTTACTCCGTCACTTGATTTTGTTCCCTGGGGGCAACCTTTACCCCTTAGGACTACTTGTCCATGTGATGAGAATACCAACTCATCCACTTAATACACCCCCAACTCCTTGGGTTGTTCCAGCATTTATTAGAGGTAGCCCCGGCTACCATTTCCAGGACTAAGCTCTATTTCGTTAAAGTGGGATTTATTCAGTAAAATGGGACTAGGTACAAATTTTCAAGTATTTGAAAATGACGTGAAATTATATGTTTTTTGTCCAGGGGCTAGACATATCTGGGGCATGGTGACTAGCGCGGTGACTTTGTGTCCAGACTGAGTCCATCTGGTTGTATAAAAAATCTCATTGTCAAGGTGAACAAGCCGAATCTGAAGCTAAAGAAGAGCGATGGCATGCGCGCACACACTATTTGTTTGTTCATTGAGCGTGTGGTGAGCTTTCCAAGATGAACGTCATTCCTATTAGCCAGACATATAACTTAATGGTGAGAACATTTAGATATTATTCAATGTTATCTTTTTCTAACGAATCTAATTGTGAAGGTGTAGCAAGAGGCATTGCTAGTCTGGAGAAGTCATTTAACTCATTTGACCCTTAGTGTATTTTCATGAAACTAAATAACATTCATATTATTAAGGAATTTCTCTAGTACCTTTTTTTTACGACATAGAGGCTTGCATTTCTTTCAAAGGTGATTTAGTAAAAGGCCTGAGGGCACATGCCATTCTATTTCTCAGACCGGTATTAAGATATACTAGTGCAAAGGGCCACATGCCATCACGCCTCCTCTGATTCAGATTCGGATTGTTCACCTTGAAATAAAATACATTAGAAACTTAGTAAAGGAATATTAATGAATCTCACCTTGAACCCGGGTTATGAATGCTCTTGCTGCATCTCTTGCATGGTCTGGCAAGGTGATGGTGGCACTCTGCTTCCGCATCCAACCATGCACAACATTATCCACCGATATGCTCATGCTGGGATCCCTTGGATTCAGCACCCATCTCTTTTCTAGGCAATCCTTCGTATATCCGGAACTTGGCTTGAACCACTCCACAGTTACATTGAAGGAGTTAGTTTCCGCGTCCTCCTCTGCATCAGTGATACAGCGCCCCACCCATATCATTTGTTTTTTATTACTGGGTCTGACAAGCACGACCATTCCTTTGCAGACCTGTACTGGATTGAATGCTGAATCCGGCTTCTTGTTCCTCGGCCCACAATAGTGATCCTCAACATCGTTATCTGTCACTGCATTTCTAGAGGACATTTTCCGCTACTATCTGGTGCTTTGGGTTCTGGCCAAAAGGACTCTTCCAATTCTTCATATACAACCGGCCCATTTTGGATAGCAGATATAATCTTCTCCCAGTATTCGAGCAAAGGCTTGCACCTCTTAAAATAGGATTCTCCACCAAACACCAACCCCCTCTTCCAGAAGGCAATATGCTGTCTAATCCCGGCCACTATACTTTCCTGGTCTTTGAGTCCATCCGGGTGCATCGGCCGTGGGGAACCCTGAGGAATCATAGGTTCCCCAATTATGGGATCTCTCTTGAAGAGTTCAATGCCATCCACTGGCAGCCACACTGTGTCCCATTCTCTCATCTTGTACCTCATCACTGGAGCACCGTCACGCATGCTGAAATGAAACTAAAGAGGCTTGGAGTGGCCAATCAGCGTTTCGGATCCGTCCCTGATGTAGCCTCTTACAAACCCCTTAAAGTCTGGAACCTCTGTCACAAGTGCAGCTTCAACAGTGCCTTTGATGCAATTTTGGAATTCATCGTAGAGTTGTGGGAGGGTGAGGACATTGGATCGCCGGAGGGACTCTGCCAGGTGACTGAACATGGCATCGACGTCTTCATGAGTGTGCCCAACCATGAGAAAGCCAAGTGTAACCGTTTCAAATATGCCTTTGGCAACAAGCATCGCCAAGTACGCGAAGACGTACATGTTTTTGTTCTCACTGCCAGCATTGTCTGTTTGGAGCAGAAGATGGGGTGGAAGGCCACATCGGCCGCAAGAACTTCCTTGAGATTCTGCTTCGTTTGGATGAGGCTGTGCATTCACCGGGCGACCAGCCTCGTCGTAATGGCATGAGGCCTCACGTGATAACCCTACAATCTGACGGTCAACATATTCACTGGGATGGCATGGGGCCCCACGCGATACTGCAAGCCTTTGCTCCTCCTCCAGCTGAACCCTGTATGGGGTTCGATCGACAAGGGCCTTATGCAAGGGTTGGCCGTTCAGCTCAGTCTGCGCACTTTGCAGAGACCTTAAGTGTTTTGCTAAGGACGCAATCATCATGTTTGCACCCCCGCCACCCCATAGAGGTACAAAGAAGTTCCCATAGTTCTGGGCACCATGCCCATGAGCGATTATGCCAAACAGAGACACAGGCAGCTGCATGGATGAAGAGATTGCCTTGGGGGCAGGATTGAGTCGAGGTAAGCACGTCTTTTTCTGATCCATTTTGTCGTGGATGATGCAGAGGTAAGAGTCAGGTCTCTCCATGGAGAGAATCCTGTTATGATAATATGCAGTCCTGCAGCTTCTCTGCTCGATGTTGTGGTCGAGCCGCCTTCTAACCAACGTCTCTCGCTCTTGAGCGCTGCAAGAATTCTTCGACAAAGCCATTTTGATAGCAGTGCACTCGTCACACTTTGAAAAGCTAGAGTACTTTCCTATACTCACATCCCTGAACCTGTTGCTCCACAATCTACTAAATCTAGATTGGCTCAGCTTCCTGTAGCCATTACTCTGGAGTTCCCGATTCACATCTTCCAATATGGCCCCCTTGGTATACATGGAAGGGAGAACTCGTTGGGTGTCTCGTGTTCCATCTTCCAAGAGGCGGGTTTTATGTGGTTGCTGCTCGCTACATGTCTCGACAAACCTCTTGAAGATTGCCTCTCCATATACAACATGACCCCTGGTTTTGTGCGTACCGTCGTTCCCATGGACTGCCTGTTGAACCCTTTGTTCCTCGAACTCAGTTTTGATTCTGTAGAATGTGGTTCGAGGGACTCCATAAATGATTCTCCATGCCTTCATGCAGACCAAACCCCTCTGGAAGACCATGCCCCCCACCTGATGTTCTGAAGCATCAACAGATGACCGTAATGCCTCATACACAAAATTGCGAGCTGCCTTCCAGGACAATGTCTTGTATCTTGCTCTCTCCTCTTCAATAGCATCCCAATCAGCATGTTGACAGCACCTCCTCTTGCAACAAGCAACTGTCGAGACCATTCGAACCTCCATCGCCATTTTCTGCCTTTTCGGTTCGTTGCTCAGATCCCTTTGGCTGCGCTGTAGGAAGGTGTACTTTCTTTTCCCATGAAGAGATGTTCTGTCATCAGTTGTAGTGGTGTTTGATTGTGAATCCTTCACATTCTCAAACACTAAATGCCTCAATTTCCACCGCACAATGCTTCCAATAGTCAGACTGTTTTCTTCTGTGTCAACAACCTCTAAAATTGCAACTCCAATATCATCCCAGCCCAATTCTTGATTAGCAACCGCATCTCTTGGATCGACAACTGTGGCTAAGCCCTCAACTACCACCTCCCCCTCGGGGTTGTTTAGAAACACCTTTGCCTGAATCCATGTAGCACGGTTCTTAAGATCCACGGAGGGAACATGCGTCGCACTTGCGCTGTCCCCAACATCTGCTTTCTTCTGAAGATTTTTCAAGGCAACAACAACATTTACCCCGACGACCATCTCTCCTCGTTCAATAGCGACCACATTCCCATCGAAGACAGTCTCTACTGATACAGCAGCATTGCCTTCCCCAAGCCTTTGACAGTGTATAACAAAGTTCCGATCCATAGACACAAGGGTCCCTTTTGCAACTCTCTTCCCACCATTCAAAATGTAAACCTTTTCCCCAACCCTGAAGGCCATTCTGAAAGTGCAGAAAAGAAGTTAAGACCATACAAAAAATGATTGGAGAATGGCCTAAATCATAACATACCAAACAACCTCAATAGCATGAGGCCACATGCCATTATTCAAACATGCTATTGACACCCACGTGAAATTTCGCATTCACAAAATTGGCATGAGGCCTCATGCCATCTTGATATACACACAGCTGCAGGCAAGTAAAAACATACATGACAATACGCTAGCCATGAAATTGCAAGGGCCCAAGATGGCATGTGGCCTCATGCCATTTCTAAATGTGGTCCTAAACCATTCCATGGTGAACATACCAGGAAGCACAAGTGCCGAATATCAAGAGGAAGCGGTAGCCACACCAAAGACAGTGCTGCTCGCAACACCGCAACTACTCGTAGCGCCGCTCGCAACACCGCAACTGCTCGTAGCGCCGCTCGCACAAACTGCCACTCGCATAAACTGCCGCTCGCAATGCCGCAACCGCTCGTAGACGCATAAACCACAGCCCACAACGCCGCTTACACAAGCAGCGCTCACTGCGCTCAGCGGAACCAAGAACACGGCGCACAAAAATGATAGACCTAGGAATGAGTTCGAGAATTCAAAAATAACACACGCTTGAACGTCACATCAAATCCTCTGACAAACCAGATCTTATGATTCCTCTGACAAATTTCAAACTGAGTAGCTTCTAGACTTTGCTGTCGGAGGTTGAACTTTGTCACATCATGTCCTTGCCTCGATCCAGCTGTGCCATGTCAGTGATTCGAACTTTGCCATGCCATGTCAGCGATCCGCGCCAAGATTATTCGACGTGTAAAGGAATAATTATGCTGTGTGTGTACGTCCATTTATGGCAATATAAGGCCACACGCCATTCAAAGAATAATGCTCGACATAAGGCCACACGCCATTCAAAGAATAATGCTAGTCGAGCATTTTTTGGTGCATTTCTGGGTTCAAAATTGCATGAGCCCACACGCTATAAAGTTTACCTGTACCAAAAATAGAAACAGCTTTATTTACTTGGGAATTTAAGTGGTTGAGGCATTTTTAAACTTACAAACACATGCCCTACTTACATTCCTTTGGTTGCTTAAAATTCAAAAATATTATAAACCTTTCTTTTTGCATTTTCAATGTTTTCAATTATGGTTTTTGATTTTCGTAGGACCAGCCTAGTAATCTATTTGCATCCCGTCATGTTTATAGCTAGCTTTCGTTTGTCCCCTTTGCTAGCCTGAGATACATCTGCTCGGCATCTGCCTCTTACAGCATTTGCCCAGAAAGGGCATCTTTCTTCACGCAGCATTTGCCACATGTTTAGGGTTTAGGGTTTAGGGTTTAGGGTTTAGCAATTCAGTAGCTTGATAAACATGCAAATACAGAACTTGATGCAAAATCCTTTGATATGTCACAATGCCCCTAGGACCATAAACACATTTCAATAGAGAGGGTCCTTTCATTTCATAACTCCTTACGTAGATCTTGGTGAAACCAGAGTTAGTGAAGTTAGTTTCTTGTGATCTCACATCTGATTGTGATGTCCCTTTGCAGTGTCGATGGAAAGGTCAATGCACACCAAACTGTAGAATCTTGGAGCAAAATAACGGTCGGATCTATGGCAAATGCCCCTGAAACATTGTAAGGCTCGTGTGGTCTCATGTGGTGTCCGATCGAGATGCTTCTTTGCAGAGTCATCAAGAAAGACATTGTATACCATTCTGTAAAATCTAGTTGCGATCTAACGGTTGGATCTCCAGAAAACTCAAAAAAATCTCGCGCGTGTCAGAATATTCTAGGAATATACTCCTATGTGCCCCTGAAAATGGCATGCGGCCCCACGCCATTCAAGAGATAACGCCAGATGACGCCGAGAATTTTTTGGTGCATTTTTTGGGTTCAAAATTGCATGAGCCCACACGCTATAAAGTTTATCTTTGCCAAATAGAGAAAAGTTTATCTGTGTCATGTGAGGTAGTTACAGTCCTTTGTGCTCGGCATCTGCCTCTTGCAGCATTTGCACTGAAAGGGAATTTTTCTCCATTCAGCATTTGGCCCTGAAAATGGCATGCGCCCACACGCCATTCAAGGAATAACGCCACAGGACGCCTGGATTTTTGGGTTTAAAATGTTTAGGGTTTTTTGGGTTTTTTCAAAATATTTTGGGTCCAACGTTTTTTGGGTTTCTTTGGTTCAAAATTGCATGAGCCCACACGCTATAATATTGATTTGAGAGAAAAATAGAAACAGATAGAATTTCTTTATTTAGCTGAACATCTGCCATTTTTGGAAATACAAGATGCTTTGGAATATCCAATCATGCATGGTATAAATATAGCGAGGGTATTAAATGATATCCCAATCATGATCTTTCTTTTGGATTTCGCGTGCATGCAGTCCGAGGAATGATGACGTTGCGGATTTCTTTTGGATTTTGCGTGCTTGCATGCGCGCGGCAATCCAGAAATTAATGGTGGCGCCCAAGTCCGAGGAATGATGACGTGGCGGGATTACCAACCGTTGTGACATTTCGCGCGTGTGAGGTTAGGTTTTGCATTTTGCTTCATACTCGCGCTCGCACACTCGCGCTCGCGCTCGCATCACACTCGCGATCACGCTCACATTCGCGATCACGCTCACATTCGCGCCTTCTCTACAGGTTTCTCGTGTGCATCGGCGTCCACTCGCGCTTGCATCACACTCGCGCTCGCATCGCGCTCGTGTGCATCGGCGTCCACTTTTGTAACTTCGCCGCCAACTCCGCCGCCCACTCCGCCACCCACACGCAGCCCACTTGGCGTCCCGGGAGATTTCAGCGCCACTCTCCAACTGTAAGTGGCAGAGTAGCCTTGCTGCTACGATCCGCTGCACACACAGTGCACATTCGCCAGCGAGTCCGGCCTCGATTGTCACGGCCTCCATTCGGCTTCAAATGGTAAGTCTTTTAGGCCAAGTAGAAAATGGCATGAGGCCACATGCCATTCAGTAGCAACATTGGCATGCACCGATTGGGCTCTCGAGTGCAGTCCGGTTACAGATGGCGTGTAGCCTCACGCCATCTTAGGATGCAGCCTCAAGACATCTGATGCAGTGGTGAATGGCGTGTGGCCTCACGTTATTTCCAGCTGCTAGCTTTTCATCTGTCAGCTCTAATTGTTGTGCATTTCTGAACAGGCGAGGAATTGCGTTCTTCTTCCAGCCACTGTCAATGTGGATGCAGAGAAGGGGGAGGAGCTCACCAGTTGGACTTTCGGGATGGAAGGCGAGGATCTGATGCTGTACAACACAGATGGTGGGAGAAAAGAATGCATGGGGATCCTCATCCAAGTGACAGACACTCCATGCAGTTCCATGCAAGAATATGGACTGGCACTTGTGGTAGAGACAGCGTCCGCCTTCAAGATCCACCTTGCACATCCTAGCGGCTTCCCGGAGGAGGGCAGCGGCTATGAGGTATTCCTAGAGGGAGCTAGGGAGAGGTTGTCCAGGAGGCCCACAATTTCAAAGACGCTGCGGGTCTATGAAGATCACATGGAATCCACGGACCTCACCTACGGCGATGTTCAAAAACTATATTCCAACATTGAGCCGTTGAGAGTGCCTCCAGTTTGCGAAGCGAAGGGGAAGGGGGTCGATCTGGAAACTACCCCGAAGCAGAAAAGGGTGGTCAAGCTCAAGCCGACGTCCGACTCTGCTGCTCCAAAAAAGAAGCTACTCGGTGATGCCATTGCCTCGGGTTCGAACACTACACCCACCAAAAAGAAGAGCCGCAAAGAGCAGAAAGAGCAAGAAGAGGCAGCAAAAATCGTCGCAGATAATAGTACTTGTTACTATTCCAACAAAGTATATACAATCGACGTGAGCCGTATCGAGATCCAAAGCAAATACAACCACAGGCTAGTATCTGATGAGTGGGTGGAGAAACTGAAGCAGAAGATGCTGGCAAGTCCAGTAACACCCGACATCGCAGACGTGATCTCCTACTACCGAACAATGAAGGGCGAGACGAGGTTTCCAGACTTGATCAATAGGAAGGTGTTGGACGATCAGAACGTCCGGTTCTATGCCGTCTCCGGGCAGCATTCTAGCTTGGCGATGCAACAGATAGTTGTGGATATTATGGTGGGCGAGGAGGTGAAGAAAGTCTTCAAGACAAGAGTTGTCCGCCTGATAAAAGGCAACTCGCCCCTCCGATCTATCATATACATCTCCCACGCGCAGAATGTCAAGCAAGAAACGTGCTACAAATCGGGTCTGCACGAGACATTGGCACGAACACGGAAGCTCTGGGTTCAACTGAAGAAGCCACAAAAACCAGGACAAGGACGTGCACTAGCAACTAGCGCCTGGCAGGTAAGCCTCGTTGCATGTGGCATAGCATGTGGCCTCACGCCATTTCCATTGCAGGAATTCTCGAGTCTTCTCTCGAAAACACTGGGGGTCAATGACACACTCAGCATCCATAACATTCTACTCGCGACAAAAGTTGTTTTTGACAAATGGGTAGATGTGCTGAGGAAGTACCATGACGGGGAGTTGCTAAACTCAATGGGTGTGGAGGACGGCCGGAAGCCCAATGATTTGAAGCTCAACGCCTTGCGTTTCTCGCGGTCTCTAGACGACGACGACCTTCTGACAGTGGCTAATGCTCTTCTACGTGGTGAGGTAGTCTTCAACAAGACCAAAATGACTCCCGGCCATATTGTGACATACGAGGACTTGTGCATGACTCTGAGAGCTCGTGCGCTATTGAAGGATTGGATCTTCGAGCAAGTGGCCGTGGAGAGGGTGAGCATCGACACCACGCAAGAGATGATGGAAGAGCTGGACTTGTCAAATGAAGACATCGATGACTACGTGAAGGGGGCCCCCAAGTTCATCGATCTGCTGCGGGATGCCACGAAAAGTAAAGCTGAGAAGTTGGATCAGTATCCAAATTTCATTAAGAGGGATGTCGACCGCCGGCTTCAGAAACAGCTCGACCCCGCAGCAGAGGCCTATCGAGAACCTTACCGGGTATACGTGAATTCGGATGAGGATCAAAGGTGGAGGAGCATCGTTTCCCGCGGAGATGAGCAGGTCAAGAACATCTTTTGTGTGATGGACTTCACAAACGAGGAGATCACTCATGCAGACGAAGTCAGCTCCATCATTGACTTAATGGTGGGACTTGCGGAGGTGGAATCTTCAGTCCACTATATGATCTACGACTCCGAATCCTATCACAAGTTCTGGAAGGCCTTGAACGAGGTGAAGGCTCGGTTGAAAGGCAAGGAGATGCAGGAGATCCATGGTATAATGGCTAAGAAGAAGATACCGACGAATGTCCGCATCTTCACACTCGCCCTTGTTATTGGTCCTGCAGCAGAGTGGGACTGGAGTGACTTCCCAGCTTCGTTCGACAAGGCCGATCGAATTGATCTGAGGGAGGTCAATTTACCCGTGCCTGAGGAACTAAAGACGGCTATGGAGCTTTCGAATCCAAAGAAAGCTCCAGGTGCAGCATGGGAAATGCTCAGCTGGGTCTTCAACGCAATAGCGGGTGACTCCAAGGGCAAATGCGTTGTCGAGTACAACTGCGGCGGACTATTATTTCGAGCCGCACTACTCAAGGGTGTCCCGTGTGTTGCGGTGACAAACTCCATTGAAGAGGTGACTTCAATGGAGCATATAATTACAGTTGCCAAAGAAAAACAGTATCTTCTCTACGAACCTGGTGAGTACGCACTTTAAGTTTAAATGTTATCTCACAAGCTCTGTATGCAGGAGCGTGGCCACCCCCAGATGCTGAAACGGCGTTAACAGCTACTGATGTTAGGCCGAGCTCACAACCTGCACAAGGTAAGGTCACGTGAGGCCTCACGCCATTTTGATTATAGATCGTTGTGAATATTCAGACACGAGGACTGAAAAGCGCACTGGTGGCGCGTCGAAGAAGGACAAACAGACAAGCAATAGGAAAAAAGGAGGTACAAATTATATTTGCAATGGCGTGTGGTCTCATGCCATTCCTTGCAGGAGACACTTCTTCAAAGGCAAAACAGGCAAGCACCAGCCAAGCTCAAACTGACAGTGGTCATAAAAAGCGAAAGCACGTTGGACAGTCGTCGGGATCAGAGGCGTTTGATTCGAAAAGGAAGAAGGGCAACGAAAAGATGATAGGTAATGCCTCGCGGTTATGGCGTGTGTGCTCATGCCATTCATTGCAGATCAAGGGCTGAGTGAAAGGAGCCAGTCACCACCTTCTGACTCAGATTCCTATGGCGGACTCCCCTTCCCCAATCTCAATGGAGAGGTACAATGGATGAGGGATGCTTTTCAAGTCAGGGCCACGTTTTTCTCATCTCGTCGTCTTCAAAGGGTGCAAGAACGTGCAGAAACCATGTTAAGACAGTCGCGTGAGGATACGGTCCTAGGTCAAGCACTAAAACAGGCTATGGATGTCTTGTATTTTGAGATGGAGACTCGGCTAGATGATTTTCCCAAGATGGTCCTGGAAAAACAAGCCATCCAGCCTGAGCAGCCTATGGAAGAAATGCAGGAGGGGGATGAGGAGCCAGAGAAAGATAATGAGCAGGAAGAGCAGAAGGACGAAGAGGAGGACAAAGAAGAGGAGGACGAAGAAGAGGAGGACGAAGAAGAGGAGGACGAAGAGGACTTGGATGGTCCTCACAATGGTGACGATCACAATAACGACGATGACGATGATGACGACGATGGCCAGCCTGAGGTGGCCAAAGAGCAGCGGAGGAAGGTCATACAAGACAAACCATCAGGTAAATAATAGTACATCCATTCCTAACCTTTTACCATTTCTAACATTGTCCATGTAGGTCGCAGAAGAAATGGTAAGTAGAGATTATTCAGTTGAATTAAGATACAAACTCTAGCCTTTAGTGTCGAGGAAGGATAATGCCAAGCAAGGGTCGAAACGTATGTCCAATCCTTCAGAATCAGCAGTGCGCCCAAGTGATATCGGTCCTAGTTCCTCAATAGCAGTTGATGGTAAATACAGTATAGTCGATTCAATGTGCTAATGAGTTTGTTTTTAGTAGCACGGGAGGATACCATCTCAATCGAAGGGAGATATTTGGACATGCATATGGATCCGCTAGTGGACTCTACTTGCCTGCAAGAGTCATCAGAGCTGGTGGAGGCTACTATCCATGTCAACGCCAAGCAAGCTGACCACGCTCCACTTGATGCTGCCCATACCACTGAGTCAATCTTGTCCACGTATCCAACTGACGGTGACCAGGCGCCATTGGACCCGCATGAGGCCGCCCCAGCCGCCGAGCCGGTCGTATCCTCATTTCCAACGGACTCAACGTGTGCCCAATCGTCTGACTACGCGCCGTTGGAACCTCCCTACACCACCCCTGCTGCCTGTTCGGTCATGTCCACTTTGCCAACGGAGGCACCAGTTGAAATGGCGTGTGATCACACGCCATCGGAACCACCCCATGCCACTGTTGAGCCAGTTGTACCAGAGTCTACAGCTGAAATGGCATGTGCCCACACGCCATCGGATGCGATTGACCCCACATTGCAGAGGAGAGTATTTCCGCCCTTCACGTTTCCTCGACCAAATTGTAGATGGTAAAATTGACTTGTACCATTTTTTATGCTGACGCATTTCATTTCAGAGTCACGGCGAAAGTACTGTATCGTTTTTGATCTGAACGGTGTCCTTTTCTCCCATGAGCGTGGCTCGTCCTCGAATGTCACTGCACCCTCCAAAGCCTGCGGTCGCAAGTTGGTCAAAAGAGACAGATTCACATTAATCACACGGGAGAAACTGCGGGATCTAATAATGACCATGCGACACTTAAAACAGAGGGCCGGGTTCAAATTGCAATTGGGAGTTTGGACATCCATGATGCGCCACAATGCATTAACGTTGCTACAGATGATGCACGATCAGACGCGAGTAATATTACCATTTGACTTTCTCCTAACGCAGGAGGATTGCTTGACTATGGTCCATGTGAGGGGTAGCAAGCCCATCTTCGTCAAGCCAGAGGCTGTAGTGATGAACCGGACTGCTAGGTCAAGTGAAATCCTCATCATCGATGACTCGCCGATTAAAACTGCAGCGAACATGCACACATATGCAGTGCACCCCATCTCTTGCAGTATGGAAACTAGGGAGAAGAAACCGTATGTTCTGGGGGACCTTGCAAAACGGCTTGAAGCGATGGTGATAGAGAACCGGCCAGTCCAGGAGGTGGCTGCAGAAATCAACCAAATGGCAGATGGAACGGTATATCAGAAGCCATTTGATCGGACAGACACCAGTCATCATTTATGGCATGTATATTGTCTAGCCAAGCACTATCCGCATCTCCATAATCTGCTCAACCGGATGGGTTCTTCGACCACTGAACATGAGCGTGGACGTATTAGAGAAGAGATGGCATTACTATTGGGTTTAAATCCTGATAGTGTGGAGAGTGATGAAATTCCAAGGTTATTGTATAGGCGTTGGAGGCAAAAAATAACAGTCTGAGATGGCATGTATTTATTTAAAAATGTAACTTATTATGGCATGGGGTTCCATGCCATTGTATTAATATTAAAAGACAATTCTTTGAGAGGATTTGCATTTACAGCATGTTATTGGAAGTCTACGAAGTTGTTTTATTAATAAGGGGAAAGTAAAGATTGAATGGGGACTTGGGCTCCACCTAGACTCGGAGCAACTGAGCCAATATTAAAAGGATGGAAAGAAATTGGACGACGATGACAAGGAGAAGAGAGAGGTGAAGCAGTGGCAGGGGGAGGAGAAGTGATTAAGTAGACATTTCCTTGTTTAAAATAAAATGGCATGTGCCTCAATGCAGTTGAATTTTGTTATATTTATATACTATATAAAGATTTGGAAACCTTATTTTACAAGTGGGATAATGACAATTCCCACTTTAATGAAATAGAGCTTCATCGCCTTGGTGTAGATTTTGTACGCTGTGGTGAGCATCGTTATTGGTCTCCAGTTACGCAACTCTTGAAGGTCCCCTCTCTTTGGAAGTAGTGCGATCTGGCCCTCCAGTATCTCCGCCGGGAGCTGCCCTGCTTGCTGCGCCTTCGTCCAGGCCTCCATCATCAGTGGACCAATCACCTCCCAGTTGTTCTGAAAGAATTTCGGGGGCAGTCCATCTACCCCAGGCATTTTGTCATCACTCAATCTGTTCAAGGCCTTGCGGAGATCCTCTATGGTGAGATCTGCCACGAGTTGTTTGTTCCATTCCTGTGGGACTCTATGCAGCAGAGTTTTCAACACCTTCTTTGCTGCCTGGGCTCTGGCTGTAGTCCCTGGTTGTGCTGTGTACAACTGCTCATAGAACCTTTGTGCCAGTTCTTGCATGCCTTGCTGGTCCTCTACCAACTTTCCATCTTCTGCCTTGAGACCAAGAATGGGTGGTGAGTCTGAGACTGGGCGGATACCTCTGTAGAAGGCCTTGTTCAGCAGCCGCTCGTTTACAGCAAATAAGTCCTCCTAAGTACGCACTCCGGAGCTCCAAGCCGCGAATTCCCTCTCCTGTAGTTCTGCTTCCCTCTGATCCAGGGCCGCTTGCCACCTTCCTGCGTCCTTGGCTGTCAGCACCATCCTCTGAGCTGCTGTCACCTTCTTCCTTGCTAGGCGCAGCTCCTTCATTACTTCGCCCTTTATCGCCCGCTGTCTCTCTCTTAGCTGGTCCGAGCAGCCTTGTAGCACTGTGGTGAGCACTAGTTCGCTTCCCTCCAGAATCCGACTAACTTGTGCCGCTGCCTGTGCATCTGCCAGGGTGTGGATTGAGATGGCTCGCTGCACTGCTTTACCTTTGTCTTTCTGGAGCTTGATTGTACACCGGACTGGGTCGTGGTCCGAAAAAGAGGGGAAACATGGCCACGTCTTGAGACTCCCGCCATCTTTTCTCACTCTAGGGGAGGCATAGATCCTGTCCAGTTGTGATTGATAGCTTGTTGACTCCCGATGGGTGTAGAGGTGTGCATGGGGGGCGAATCCTTCCTTGTGCTGCAGGTCTACGAGGTCCAGCTGTTCTGCCAGTGCCAGCCATTGTAGTTGTTCCCGGCCCTGGATGGTCTCTTGGCCTCCTCTCCTGTCCTCTGTGTTTTCCACCATGTTGAAATCCCCTATCACCAGCCAATGCTCTGCCCGGCCTCTTGTTTTCACTCGAAGTTCTTCCCAGAAAAGGGTCCGAGCCTGTCTATTGGTTGGGGCGTAGACGTTTAGGATCCCCACTCGTCCAAAGTGCAAGCTGAGCACCAGGAGCTGCGCTCTCCCGGGCACCAACACTTCATGATCCCTCGCTTGCGCTGACCATCTGGTGGAAACCACAATGGCTGTGCCCCCCCCTAGCCTGGACCGAGCTGCTACCGCTGCGTTCCACCAAGTTTTCCCTCTCATGCCGAAGTTGTAGTCCGGTTCAGCGTCCATCTTGTGTTCCTGGATGCATAGAAAGTCTATCCCGCCTTCCAGTCCCAACTCCCTTATATGTGACTTGAGTTGGATTTTTTTGTTGAGCCTACTGTCCGTGGAACTGAGGCCTCGGCAGTTCCATGTCAAGCACGTTAGGGTCGTCATGGTGCGACATACTTCCAGGAGGACCTGTTGGTGCTTGGCAGCGCCCTCCACTCTGTGGAGATGGTCCACACTGCCATTGGATTCCCTCGGTGTCTAGCCCAAGAGAATCCCCATACCGTGTACTTTGCGAATCCTGTCCATTCTATTATCGCTCGCTCCATCCGAGTTTGGTAGTCTCCGAGAGCTACTATCTCTGGGAAAGTCCCACTTCCACGCTGGACCAGCCAATCTTCTGCCTCTGACGTTGCCAGCTCTCTCTTCGGGGGAATCCATCGGATCGCCAAATTCACTGTTTTGGGGAGTACTGTCTGGAAGCCTTCCACGCTGGTTTCCACTGGGGGACCTTCAAAAAGCCTGCTCTTGGAGCCCGAACCTGCTACAGGTGGGGCCATTGGGAACCTGATGTGCGGGGCACAATCTGGATCACGTTGTAGTAGCACCTTTTCTTCCTCCACTGGAAGCTCGAATGGCCGTTCCAGGGCCAATTTCTCCGTCCTCGCTGTGTATGCCGTCTCCTGGTGGCCCAGCCTCTGACAGATCCTGCATCTTTTTCCTGTGGTTTCTGTTTGGACCCTGATGTATTGTCCCAATACAGCCAACTCCGTTGGGGTCTCTACTGGAGAGTCTACAAAGACTTTTAGCCTGATCGGCCCTAGCACTCCACCAGCTTCCACAGTATCCAGCCCTGAAGCAATATTCCCAATACTGCTTTCCACCAACTCTTTCACCACATCCTGTGATCTCATCTCCATCGGGACATCCCAGAGTGCAATATTGAGAGGAAAGCTCCCTCCCTTCAGTCGTGCTTGTTCTTCTGCAGTAAACCTTGGGACCCAAGGGTGGAAAGACACAGCCCATTGGCTGTCAATCACGCCATGCAGCTCCTCCGCTCGTCTTCTTGCCTCCTCATCCTCGAACACGACTGTGTAGCACCCTTTACCATGCAGGAGTAGCTTCTGGACCGTGATCCCTTTCTCCAACGATGCGTTGAGCCAATCGATGGCTAGGCGTCCTGTTGGGAAGCTACCTCGGAAGACCGCAATAGTTGCTTTTAGTTTCAGCTCTGCTTCCTTGGCCGCCACTACTTGCTGCAAGTGGTCCCGCAGCTGCACTGCTTTAGTCCTGCTATTGTGCATTACCCTCCCACTGTTGGGGGCCTGCACGTTTGTCTTCGTCTCTAAGCCGTCTCCACTTCCATGCGTGCCCTCCTTGCTGTTCTGTCCTGCATCAGCGTCCTGGTCCTTGGGTCCCTCAGGGTCCTTGGACTGGTCCTCTCTCCCACTGTTTCCTCCATCCCTTTCTGCTTGATCTTTGGGGCACTCAGCTTCCTCTCTTTCGGACAGGTCTCCTGTTTTCTTTTCGATCACCTTGCCACCCCTCCTGGAGACTTGCTTCTTCTCGTGAACTGGTGAATCCTCTTGCTGTAGGAATTCTTCCACTGCTTCTGTCCACTCTGTCTTTTCTTGCTCCTTGCTCCACGCCTTCAACTTTCTCCTCGCCGCCTTGCGTTCCTTTTTCTTCTCTATTTTGTCCTTCTTGCACTCAATCTGGGCCTCTTCTCTCATTTGTTGCATTTCCCTCTTCTGGTCCTCGAGCAGCTCTGTAAGAGGCTTATCTAAGTCTCTACGCTTCTGCTGCTCCCCTTGGTTGTCTTTCCCCTGTCCGCTTTGGGTGGCCATCCTTTCTTCCAGGTTTAGCGGTTTTGCCTTGTCCAGATTCTTCCTGCTCTCCATCTCGTCCACAACTAGGTGGAAAGCCTCCTTGTATGCTGGGCCGAGTACTAGGTCCTCCCTGAGTGCATTTGTCTCTTGGTGCCAGATTTCTGCCATGAGGATATCCTGGTGTAGGATGAGATCCTCTGAGGAGCTCCTACTAAGCTTCTGCTTGAAGTCCCTCGAGCACCAACGCAGCTCTCCTACGTCGGACAAGCAAGGCATGCACTCCTGTACGTCAACTATCCTCGTAGGGGGCTTGATCTTTGGTTGAGATCCCACCAATTTAGCGGGAGACTGCAGCTTCGGCTCCTTCAGTTTATTTGTGAGGTCTGAGAGGCATCTGTGAGCGAACTTGTGACTGAGTGAGACCACAATGTTCCTGTCTCTGATGTTCGCCTGATCCAGTGGCAGGACATTGTCCCCTGGTGCATTCTCTCTCCCTTCCTGTTCATTCGGGCTCCTCTGACTTTCCAGGTCGGCCCTTGTCTCTCGTCGCTGGGTGTGTGGTGTTGGAGAGGGCCCTTGTTCCCCCCTGGGCTCGGTGGTGGGGGACAACGCACTCCCCTGATTATCCTCTTTTCCTGTTTCTGCCCTTGCTCGGCTTGTCTCGCCTCGCTCACGCGTGCCTCTCCCTTGTTTACGTGGTGTTGTTGTCCGGGAGCCTTCGCCACCTTTCCTCTCCCGATTCGGTGTTACCATTTCCCCTGCCTCTGGGGCTCTCGAGAGACTCCCCTGAGTTGCGTTTCCCAGCAACTGGAGTTGTTCCACTGGTTCTTTCTCCACTGGAAATATGATGCTTAGCCCCGCACTCTGCTCTAGTACGCCAAACCTTATGGGACTTCTCGCATCCTCCTCTTTTTCCCATACCTTCTTTGCCAACCTCCCTAGGCTCCTCGTCCACCTGGGGCTTAGCCTTCCCTCGATCTCGTCCTTCTGCGTTTTTGTTCCCCGAGTGTTTTTAGTGGATTGCGAGTCCTCCTTGTCCCGGCTCGAACCCGACCCTTCGTCTATTCCAGCTTGGTTAACCTTGCATCTGTCCACCGAACGAACTGAGCTGACTGGGGCACCTCCGACCACTGCTCATGGCTCCCTCGTCTTGGGCCTTCTGGTCGCAACCATCCCCTTGAGGAGCTTGAGATTCTCTTCTGCCCGGGCCATTGTCTCCTTCGTTTCTCTCTGTATTTCTTCTGTAAGCTCCTCTATCTTTTTCACCTTCTGCTTCTCACTGTCCAACCCCTGGAGCTGCTCCATCTGCAGGACTCCTCCCTTGGATACATTGCTGCTGAGATCCATATTCGTCTTACCAGGCCCTGCGCTGCCGTGGCAGCCGAGGGGTTGCTGCTTCGTGCCCATTGGGATTTTGTGGCTTGCTGTTCGTCCTTTGATCAGTCCACCTTGGGGTAGGCGAATACTGAGACCTCTCCCTCTTGACCCTTGTCCCAGCGTGATGGGCTGCCCTCGAGCTCTTCCTCTGCCTGGCGAATTGATTGGGTCCATCCTGGGCGCAAGAAAATGAGACAACACAGAGAACAGAATAGAAAGATCCTTCCCTGGGCCTCACGGCGGATGCCCCTGCCGACGGTGGCAAGTGTGGTAGGTCCCTGGGTCGATGCAACGTGTATGTACATTTCTCCAAGTCCCTTAGGGACTGATACAAAAAGCAAGAATCCCTTAGTGCTGTTCACTCAACTACGCTGTCCTGCAATTCTCCACCTAATAGTGATCGCTGCCCTCCAATCGTGGCTGCTGTGGTCGTCGCCTCCGCAGTGCATCCAGTGCCAGATCGCCACGTCGAGCCTCCTTTGTTACCGTGTCCGAAGGTCTCCATTTCCACTTGACCTCCCCCTCGTGTTCAGTTCCGTAGCACGGAGTCCATAGTCGTCGCCAAGCTGTGAGTGCCTCCCTGTTTTTCCCATGTTCCTGGAGCAGCGTATCCCTTAAGCGGATAGCAGCTAGTGTGAGCCTCCACCAGTTCGCCATGATCGCTGAAATCCGAGCGCACTGCCCTTCAAAGTGGTTGTGGTTCCGAGCCTCCCAGAGTGCCTGTACCCCGGAAGCCCGCCATACCTCCCATCTCGCCCGTCCAAGGGCCTCCCACACTGTAGTCCCAACTTCGGCGCCTACCGCGTCCCACCTAACTCAGGTGCCCCATCCTGAGCGTCCCCAACACCCGATCTTCCGCCAAGCTGCTCCTGTGCTTGGTCCCCTTGCCTCTAGAAACCATTGGGTGATATCCCCTTCTCGAATTTCGAACTCCTGCTTGTCCCCTAGTTCCCTCGTCGCTTTTGCTACCTGCCGCCACGTCTCCTTGGCCACGTCACAATCCCAGAGGAGGTGTGTGACCGTCTCCAGTTCCCCGCATTCCGGACACTTGCGAGCATTCTCCGCTTGAAATCGCTGGCCTACTGGCAGCCCATTCGAGCCCAGGTCCCTGGGTCGATGCAACGTGTATGTACATTTCTCCAAGTCCCTTAGGGACTGATACAAAAAAGCAAGAATCCCTTAGCGCTGTTCACTCAACTACGCTGTCCTGCAATTCTCCACCTAGTAGTGATCGCTGCCCTCCAATCGTGGCTGCTGTGGTCGTCGCCTCCTCAGTGCATCCAGCGCCAGATCGCCACGTCGAGCCTCCTTTGTTACCGTGTCCGAAGGTCTCCATTTCCACTTGACCTCCCCCTCGTGTTCAGTTCCGTAGCACGGAGTCCATAGTCGTCGCCAAGCTGTGAGTGCCTCCCTGTTTTTCCCATGCTCCTGGAGCAGCGTATCCCTCAAGCGGATAGCAGCTAGCGTGAGCCTCCACCAATTCGCCATGATCTCTGAAATCCGAGCGCACTGTCCTTCGAAGTGGCTGCGGTTCCGAGCCTCCCAGAGTGCCTGTACCCCGGAAGCCCGCCATACCTCCCATCTCGCCCGTCCAAGGGCCTCCCACACTGTAGTCCCAACTTCGGCGCCTACCGCGTCCCACCTAACTCGGGTGCCCCATCCTGAGCGTCCCCAACACCCGATCTTCCGCCAAGCTGCTCCTGTGCTTGGTCCCCTTGCCTCTAGAAACCATTGGGTGACATCCCCTTCTCGAATTTCGAACTCCTGCTTGACCCCTAGTTCCCTCGTCGCTTTTGCTACCTGCCGCCACGTCTCCTTGGCCACGTCACAATCCCAGAGGAGGTGTGTGACCGTCTCCAGTTCCCTGCATTCCGGACACTTGCGAGCATTCTCCGCTTGAAATCGCTGGCCTACTGGCAGCCCATTCGTCGCCACGAGCCAAGAGGTTACCTTTGATTTTTCCTGGATCGGTTGTTTCCAGAACGCCACGGTATTGTCAATCACCTGGTCCGCCTCCACTCCTAGCGCGATCCACTTTTGCCACAGTCGTGGGATTTCTTCTCTCTCAAATTCTCTGTTCACCATCAAACCGTTCCGCGCATCCTTGACCTCGTAGGTGAAGAAGCTGTTCGCCCCGCGTCTCCACGCTGCTGGGTCCCAGTCCAGGTCTTCTATTAGCTCTTTCCTCCACCATATTAGCCGTCCCTCTCCTTCTAGCCAGCATGGTGACTCTACCACTTCTGTCCGAGTTGCTGTCTGTCTTAGAACCCGGATTCGTCCTTTCACTTCATCGTCCGTGACCTGCGGCATCTGTTGGGGATTCCCCACCTCGAGGAGTGTGTCGCCTCTCACTACACGAAAGGGCCTACCGAGGTTCTGGTCTGGGTCCGTCACAAACCACACCTCGATCTCCCCCTCATTCCACGCTGGGGTTGGCATCGTGAATGCCCGAGTCCATTTCCCAAGTGGTACTTGCTCGCCGTCCGACGTTTCCTCCCTTTGAATTGCCACAAAGTCCCCAGCGTGTAGTCTTCTTTCTGGCCATTTATCCACTGTCCGTGCCTCTGTCACAGCCCGCATTAGCTTCAGTAGATCCCACTTCACGTCCCGCCACTTCCCTGGCCCGAAAACTTGGAAGCGCCGGGACGATTTCTGTGGATCCGGATCTACCACTCCAACTAGTTGTTTGACTGTCCTGAAGCCTCCTTGGTGTACCCGCCTCCATATGGTGTAGTGGTTCTCTCGACCTAGTGTCCTGTCTCCTGCCTTGAACAACTCATTGAAAAAAAGCGGCTGGTTCAGCCAGTCCTCTGCCCTGTTTGGGATGACCTGCGTCACTGGAAATGACTTCCAGAGCCGATGGAGACCCTGGACCAACTGGCCTCCCCCTACCACCTGTGTTTGGCCCTCCGCAAACATCCAGCGGGGGTCCTCATCCCACACTCTTGCGAATCCGTGCTTCGGCCTAATGGCTAGCATGCTCTGCCTGAACAAGAGCTTCCAAACTTGGGCCCCCGGTTGAAGGCCCATTAGAATGACTTTGTACCTCAGCGCCTTGCTCATGTCACTTGGGTCGATTATCCCCAAGCCGCCTAGAACTCGTGGTCTCGCCGTCGACTGCCATGCCACCTTGGCCATCGTCCGGCCACTGACCAGCGCTCCCTTCCACACATACATGCGCACCATGGACCTTATGTGCTTGAGTGTTGTCTCTAGAACCGGCCATACTGAGAGGTGGTACCACGTACTCGGCAACACGATGCTTTTCGCCACCACCACCCTTGCCGGCAGTCCCAGTTTCCGTGGCGCCCATTTCTGAATCGCAGTTCTGGTCCTCCGCAGCAGCGCTGAGTCCTGCGTAGAAGCTTTGAACTCACCTCCTACCTGAATTCCCAGGTAGCGTGTGTCCTCCCTTGGTGGTAGCCACTGGAAGTCGATGTCGCGTCCCCACGCCTCTATGTCAGATTCCCCCCAGTTGATTCCTATTGACTTGTTCCAGTTGATGGCCGCTCCTGCTGCTGCATTGAAGGCCTCTAGCCTGGCCCTTGCAGTGTCCAGGTTGGCCTTGGTACCTAGCAGAAAGAGTGCTGTATCATCCGCGAACGCGCTGTCGAGCAGGTCCCTTCCCACCGTTTGAGTTCCTGGGAGTTGCTGTCTTTCCTTGGGTAACTCCACGCCCCTGATTCCTTCACCCTCCGCCAGGAACGCCCCTAGAGCCTCCGCAACCATGAGGAAGAGGTACGGAGCCAACGGGCAGCCTTGACGCACCGACCTCCCTAGCCGAAACCGCGGGCCTGTTTCTCCATTGATGACCACCCTGCTTGATGCTCCCCGGTACAAGAGAGCGATGCGTGTTACCATGGGTGCTGGGATTCCTATCCGTCCCATGCAGTCCTCCAGGAAGTCCCAGTCCACCCGGTCGTACGCCTTCTCGAAATCCAGTAGCCACGCCACCACATTCTGCCTCGAGGATTTTGCCCATCTTTGTGCCAGGAGATAGGTCCAGATATTCTCCGCAATCTGTCTCCCTGGTACAAAGCCTGTCTGTTGTTCTCGAATAATGATGGGCATCACCGGTTGCAATTTAAGCGCCATCGCCTTGGCGTAGATTTTGTACGCTGTGTTGAGCATTGTTATTGGTCTCCAGTTGCGTAGCTCTTGAAGGTCCCCTCTCTTTGGAAGCAGTGCGATCTGGCCCTCCAGTATCTCCGCCGGGAGCTGCCCTGCTTGCTGCGCCTTCGTCCAGGCCTCCATCATCAGCGGACCAATCACCTCCCAGTTCCTCTGAAAGAAACTCGGGGGCAGTCCATCTATCCCGGGCATTTTGTCATCACTCAATCTGTCCAAGGCCTTGCGGAGGTCTTCTATGGTGAGATCTGCCATGAGTTGTTTGTTCCATTCCTGCGGGACTCTATGCTTCAGAGTTTTCAACACCTTTTTTGCTGCCTGGGCTCTGGCTGTAGTCCCTGGTTGTGCTGTGTACAGCTGCTCGTAGAACCTTTGTGCCAGTTCCTGCATGCCTTGCTGATCCTCCACCAACTTTCCATCTTCTGCCTTGAGACCAAGAATGGGTGGTGAGTCTGAGACTGGGCGGATACCTCTGTAGAAGGCTCTGTTCAGCAGCCGCTCGTTTACCGCCCATGAGTCCTCCTGAGTACGCACTCCGGAGCTCCACGCCGCGAATTCCCTCTCCTGTAGTTCTGCTTCCCTCTGGTCCAGGGCCGCTTGCCACCTTCCTGCGTCCTTGGCCGTCAGCACCATCCTCTGGGCTGCTGCCACCTTCTGCCTTGCTAGGCGCAGCTCCTTCATTACTTCGCCCTTTATCGCCCGCTGTCTCTCTCTCAGCTGGTCCGAGCAGCCTTGCAGTACTGTGGTGAGCACCAGTTCGCTCCCCTCCAGAATCCGACTGACTTGTGCCACTGCCTGTGCATCTGCCAGGGTGTGGATTGAGATGGCTCGCTGCACTGCTTTACCTTTGTCCTTCTGGAGCTTGATTGTACACCGGACTGGGTCGTGGTCCGAAAAAGAGGGGAAACACGGCCACGTTTTGAGACTCCCGCCATCTTTTCTCACTCTAGGGGAGGCGTAGATCCTGTCCAGTCGTGACTGACAGCTTGTTGACTCCCGACGGGTGTAGGGGTGCGCATGGGGGGCGAATCCTTCCTCGTGCTGCAGGTCCACGAGGTCCAGCTGTTCTGCCAGTGCCAGCCATTGTAGTTGTTCCCGGCCCTGGATGGTCTCTTGGCCTCCTCTCCTGTCCTCTGTGTTTTCCACCATGTTGAAATCCCCTATCACCAGCCAATGCTCTGCCCGGCCTCTTGCTTTCACTCGAAGTTCTTCCCAGAAAAGGGTCCGGGCCTGTCTGTTGGTTGGGGCGTAAACGTTTAGGATCCCCACTCGTCCAAAGTGCAGGCTGAGCACCAGGAGCTGTGCTCTCCCCGGCACCAACACTTCATGATCCCTCGCTTGCGCTGACCATCTGGTGGAGACCACAATGGCTGTGCCCCCCCCTAGCCTGGACCGAGCTGCTACCGCTGCGTTCCACCACGTTTTCCCTCTCATGCCGAAGTTGTAGTCCGGTTCAGCGTCCATCTTGTGTTCCTGGATGCATAGAAAGTCTATCCCGCCTTCCAGTCCCAACTCCCTTATATGCGACTTGAGTTGGATTTTTTTGTGAAGCCTGTTGTCCGTGGAACTGAGGCCTCGGCAGTTCCATGTCAAGCACGTTAAGGTTGTCATGGTGCGACATACCTCCAGGAGAACCTGTTGGTGCTCGGCTGTGCCCTCCATTCTGTGGAGACGGTCCACACTGCCGTTGGCTTCCCTCGGTGTCTGGCCCAAGAGAATCCCCGTACCGTGTATTTTGTGAATCCTGTCCACTCTGTTATCGCCCGCTCCATCCGAGTTTGGTAGTCTCCGAGAGCTACTATCTCTGGGAAAGTCCCATTTCCACGCTGGACCAGCCAGTCCCCTGCCTCTGACGTTGCCAGCTCTCTCTTCGGGGGAATCCATCGGATCGCCAAGTTCACTGTTTTGGGGAGTACTGTCTGGAAGCCTTCCACGCTGGTTTCCACTGGGGGACCTTCAAAAAGCCTGCTCTTAGAGCCCGAGCCTGCTACAGGTGGGGCCATTGGGAACCTGATGTGCGGGGCACACGCTGGTTCACGTTGTAGTAGCACTTTTTCTTCCTCCACTGGAAGCTCGAATGGCCGTTCCAGGGCCAATTTCTCTGTCCTCGCTGTGCACGCTGTCTCCTGGTGGCCCAGCCTCTGACAGATCCTACATCTTTTCCCTGTGGTTTCTGTTTGGACCCTGATATATTGTCCCAATACAGCCAACTCCGTTGGGGTCTCTGCTGGAGAGTCTACAAAGACTTTTAGCCTGATCGGCCCTAGCACTCCGCCAGCTTCCACCGTATCTAGCCCTGAAGCAATATTCCCAATACTGCTTTCCACCACCTCTTTGATCACGTCCTGTGATCTCATCTCCATCGGGACATCCCAGAGTGCAATATTGAGAGGAAAGCTCCCTCCCTTCAGTCGTGCTTGTTCTTCTGCAGTAAACCTTGGGACCCAGGGGTGGAAAGACACAGCCCATTGGCTGTCAATCACTCCATGCAGCTCCTCCGCCCGTCTTCTTGCCTCCTCATCCTCGAACACGACTGTGTAGCACCCTTTACCATGCGGGAGTAGCTTCTGGACCGTGATCCCTTTCTCCAGCGATGCGTTGAGCCAGTCAATGGCTAGGCGTCCTGTTGGAAAGCTACCTCGGAAGACCGCGATAGTTGCTTTTAGTTTCAGTTCAGCTTCCTTAGCTGCCACTACTTGCTGCAAGTGTTTCCGCAGCTGCACTGCTTTAGTCCTGTTATTATGTATTACCCTCTCACTGTTGGGGACCTGTACGTTTGTCTTCATCTCTAAACCGTCTCCGCTTCCATGCGTGTCCTCCTTGCTGTTCTGTCCTGCGTCAGCGTCCTGGTCCTTGGGTCCCTCAGGGTCCTTGGACTGGACCTCTCTCCCACCGTTTCCTCCATCTCTTTCTGCTTGATCTTTGGGGCACTCAGCTTCCTCTCTTTCAGACTGATCTCCTGTTTTCTTTTCGATCGCCTTGCCACCTTTCCTGGAGACTTGCTTCTTCTCGTGAACTGGTGACTCCTCTTGTTGTAGGAATTCTTCCACTGCTTCTGTCCACTCTGTCCTCTCTTGCTCCTTGCTCCACGCTTTCAACTTTCTCCTCGCCGCCTTGCGTTCCTTTTTCTTCTCCGTTTTGTTCTTCTTGCTCTCGTTCTGGGCCTCTTCTCTCATTTGCTGCATTTCCCTCTCCTGGTCCTCGAGCAGCTCTGTAAGAGGCTTATCTAAGTCTCTACGCGTCTGTTGCTCCCCTTGGGTGTCTTTCCCCTGTCCGCTTCGGGTGGCCATCCTTTCTTCCAGGTTTATCGGTTTTGCCTTGTCCAGATTCTTCCTGCTCTCCATCTCATCCGCGACTAGGTGGAAAGCCTCCCTGTATGCTGGGCCGAGTACTAGGTCCTCCCCGAGTACGTTTGTCTCTTGGTGCCAGATCTCTGCCATGAGGATATCCTGGTGTAGGATGAGATCTTCTTTGGAGCTCCTACTAAGCTTCAGCTTGAAGTCCCTCGGACTCCAACGCAGCTCTCCTGCATCAGTCAAGCATGGCATGCACTCCTGCACGTCAACTGTCCTCGTATGAGACTTGATCTTTGGTTGAGATCCCACCGATTTAGCGGGAGACTGCATCACCGGCTCCTTCAGTCTGTTTGTGAGGTCTGAGAGGCACCTATGTGCGAACTTGTGGCTGAGTGAGACCACAATGCTCCTGTCTCTGATATTCGCTCGATCCAGTGGCAGGGCATTGTCTCCTAGGACATTCTCCCTCCCTTCCTGCTCGTCTGGGCCTCTCTGCGTTTCAAGGACATCCCTTGTCTCCTGTCTCGGGGTGTATGATGTTGGAGAGGGCTCTCGTTCCTCCCTAGGCTCAGTGGTGGGGGACACCGTGCTCCCTTGATTGTCCTCTTTTCCTGTTACTGCTCTTGCTTGGCTTGTCTCGCCTCGCTCGCGAGTGTCTCTCCCTTGCTTGCGTGGTGTTGTTGTCCGGGAACCTTCGCCACCTTTCATCTCCCGGTTCGGTGTTGCCATTTCTCCTACTTCTGAGGCTCCCAAGTGACTCCTCAGAGTTGCAGTTCCCAGCAGCTGGTGCTGCTCCACTGGTTCCTTGTCCACTGGAATTCCGAGGCTTAGCCCCGCACTCTGCTCTAGTGCACCCAACCTTATGGGACCACTCACATCCTCCTCCTTTGCCCATACCTTTTTTGCCAGCCTCCCTAGGCTCCTTGTCCACCTGGGGCTCACCCTTCCCTCAGCCGTGTCCTCCTGTGTTTCTTCGTCTACTCCAACTTGGTTAACCTTGCATCTGTCCATTGATCGAACTGAGCTGGCTGGGGCGCCTCCTACCACTTCTCAAGACTCCCTCATCTTGGGTGTGCTGGCCACTACCATTTCCTTAAGGAGCTTGAGATTTTCTTCTGCCCGGGCCATCGTCTCCTTAGTTCCTCTCTGTATTTCCTCTGCGAGATCTTCTATCTTTTTCGCCTTCTGCTTCTCACTGTCCAGCCCCTGAGACTGCTCCGTCTGTGGGACTCCTCTGTTGGATTCGTTGCTGCTGGGATCCAAGTTCATCTTACCAGGCCCTGTGTTGTCGTGGCAGCCGAGGGGTGGCTGCTTCGTGCCCATTGGGGTCTTGTGGCTTGCTGCTCGTCCTTTGATCAGTCCACCTTGGGGTAGGCGAATGCTGAGGCCTCTCCCTCTTGTCCCTCGTCCCAGCGTGATGGGCTGCCCTCGAGCTCTTCCTCTGCTCGGTGATTTGTTTGGGTCCATCCTGGGCGCAAGAAAATGAGACAACACAGAGATCAGAATAGAGAGCTTCTTCCCTGAGTCTCGCGGCGGATGCCCCCGCCGACGGTAGCAAGTGTGGGGAGATTGGGCGCTCTCCCCTTGGCGCTCTTCTACCTCTGACTGCTCCTCCGGTCACGGCAGCCATGGTGCTGGACGCTGCGCCCCTTTCCGCCCTAAAACACCAATCATTTTTTTAGGTCCCTTCAGGTCCCTGGGTCGATGCAACGTGTATGTACATTTCTCCAAGTCCCTTAGGGACTGATACAAAAAAGCAAGAATCCCTTAGCGCTGTTCACTCAACTACGCTGTCCTGCAATTCTCCACCTAGTAGTGATCGCTGCCCTCCAATCGTGGCTGCTGTGGTCGTCGCCTCCTCAGTGCATCCAGCGCCAGATCGCCACGTCGAGCCTCCTTTGTTACCGTGTCCGAAGGTCTCCATTTCCACTTGACCTCCCCCTCGTGTTCAGTTCCGTAGCACGGAGTCCATAGTCGTCGCCAAGCTGTGAGTGCCTCCCTGTTTTTCCCATGCTCCTGGAGCAGCGTATCCCTCAAGCGGATAGCAGCTAGCGTGAGCCTCCACCAATTCGCCATGATCTCTGAAATCCGAGCGCACTGTCCTTCGAAGTGGCTGCGGTTCCGAGCCTCCCAGAGTGCCTGTACCCCGGAAGCCCGCCATACCTCCCATCTCGCCCGTCCAAGGGCCTCCCACACTGTAGTCCCAACTTCGGCGCCTACCGCGTCCCACCTAACTCGGGTGCCCCATCCTGAGCGTCCCCAACACCCGATCTTCCGCCAAGCTGCTCCTGTGCTTGGTCCCCTTGCCTCTAGAAACCATTGGGTGACATCCCCTTCTCGAATTTCGAACTCCTGCTTGACCCCTAGTTCCCTCGTCGCTTTTGCTACCTGCCGCCACGTCTCCTTGGCCACGTCACAATCCCAGAGGAGGTGTGTGACCGTCTCCAGTTCCCTGCATTCCGGACACTTGCGAGCATTCTCCGCTTGAAATCGCTGGCCTACTGGCAGCCCATTCGTCGCCACGAGCCAAGAGGTTACCTTTGATTTTTCCTGGATCGGTTGTTTCCAGAACGCCACGGTATTGTCAATCACCTGGTCCGCCTCCACTCCTAGCGCGATCCACTTTTGCCACAGTCGTGGGATTTCTTCTCTCTCAAATTCTCTGTTCACCATCAAACCGTTCCGCGCATCCTTGACCTCGTAGGTGAAGAAGCTGTTCGCCCCGCGTCTCCACGCTGCTGGGTCCCAGTCCAGGTCTTCTATTAGCTCTTTCCTCCACCATATTAGCCGTCCCTCTCCTTCTAGCCAGCATGGTGACTCTACCACTTCTGTCCGAGTTGCTGTCTGTCTTAGAACCCGGATTCGTCCTTTCACTTCATCGTCCGTGACCTGCGGCATCTGTTGGGGATTCCTGGTCCCTGGGTCGAGACCCACCCGGAGCCACCTCTTTTTGGCAAAATTTGAGTAGTGGAGGGAATATTCTTGGAATAATAGAGAGCACGAGCTTTGGGGGCCGTTTTAGACCCGTGCGTGCATTTCACATGGGACTAACGCCGTTGGGTTCGTGTTCATGGGGGGCACCCTCCCCAGTGCCAGGAGGTGCAAGGACCTCCCGAGGTTTGCCCCTTTCGCCCAGCAGTTGCAAGGGTTTGCCGTTTTCGACAAGGCACGCATGGTGCCAGAATGGCATGGGGGGCCCAGCCAATTCGGATTGATGGCCTCGACGCAGGCTTCACCACAGCACTCCTGGGGTCGCGTTCCAGTGCAGGCCCGAGCACCAGTGCGGTGTTTTCCTTGAGAGTGAGATGCGCTCCCGGCGGCAGCCCACGCATGGGGCCCACGGTCCGTTGGCATGGCTGCGACCGGGGCGTCACGCCGGCTGGCCCCGCTGGTGCTGGAGCGCGAGTGGGCACACGGATTGCCACGTGGGATGCATCTTCTCCCATGGGAAAAACCGCAAAAGCAGGCACTCAGGACATGGAAAAATGTACTTGGCCACACGGGCCAGTTGCACGCACCGCCCCGGTCGCTCCCATGCGCCCAAGAGCGAAAGGGGGCCCACGGTCCACGAGATATGGCAACGGGAACGACACAGAACCCATTGCACTGGTGCGGGACGGTGGGGCAACAAAATCAGGATCCGTTTCTGTGGAAACGGGTGGATTCACGCGAGCTTTCCAACAGTTCAAGTCCCATCGCGAACCAAGCTACAGATGCTGCCCACTTGCGCAAAAATGCAGTGTCAAACCCATCGCAATGGTGCGGGCCGGTGGAGCAACGAAATCCAGATCCGTTTCTGTGGAAACAGGTGGATTCACGCAAGCTTTCCAACGGTTCAGGTCCCATCACAAACCGAGCCACGGATCTTGCCCACTCGCGCAAAACCCATATCCAGACCCTAGCCCTAGCCACGTGTCACGGGGACCGCCAGTCAAACTCATCCCCGCCGGTCAACCACCCCACCGCACCAACGGCCGCGATTGCCCCGCTTAACCCCCACTTAATCGCACTAAGCGCACCCCATAATCGCCCTTTGGTAGTTAAACCCCCTCCCATAAACCCAATAAATTTAACTGACACGAAAAAATGTAACGGAGGGGTGGTAGAGGCCTAGTGGCAGAGACCCCCAATGTAAAAACAAGTCCACACAAATAGGTCCCTGGGTCGATGCAACATGTATGTACATTTCTCCAAGTCCCTTAGGGACTGGTACAAAAAACAAGAATTCCTTAGCGCTGTTCACTCAACTACGCTGTCCTGCAATTCTCCACCTAATAGTGATCTCTACCCTCCAATCGTGGCTGCTGTGGTCGTCGCCTCCGCAGTGCATCCAGTGCCAGATTGCCACGTCGAGCCTCCTTTGTTACCGTGTCCGAAGGTCTCCATTTCCACTTGACCTCCCCCTCGTGTTCAGTTCCGTAGCATGGAGTCCATAGTCGTCGCCAAGCTGTGAGCGCCTCCCTGTTTTTCCCATGCTCCTGGAGCAGCGTATCCCTGAAGCGGATAGCAGCCAGTGTGAGCCTCCACCAATTCGCCATGATCGCTGAAATCCGAGTGCACTGCCCTTCGAAGTGGTTGCAGTTCTGAGCCTCCCAGAGTGCCTGTACCCCGGAAGCCCGCCATACCTCCCATCTCGCCCGTCCAAGGGCCTCCCACACTGTGGTCCCAACTTCGGCTCCTACCGCGTCCCACCTAACTCGAGTGCCCCATCCTGAGCGTCCCCAACACCTGATCTTCCGCCAAGCTGCTCCTGTGCATGGTCCCCTTGCCTCTGGAAACCATTGGGTGACATCCCCTTCTCGAATTTCGAAATCCTTCTTGTCCCCTAGTTCCCTCGTCGCTTTTGCTACCTGCCGCCACATCTCCTTGGCCACGTCACAATCCCAGAGGAGGTGTGTGACCGTCTCCAGTTCCCCGCATTCCGAACACCTGCAAGCACTCTCCGCTTGGAACCGCTGGCCTACTGGCAGCCCATTCGTCGCCACGAGCCAAGAGGTTACCTTTGATTTTTCCTGGATCGGTAGTTTCCAGAACACCACGGTGTTGTCAATCACCTGGTCCACCTCCACTCCTAGCGCGATCCACTTTTGCAACAGTCGTGGGATTTCTTCTCTCTCAAACTCCCTGCTCACCATCAAACCGTTCCGCGCATCCTTGACCTCGTAAGTGAAGAAGCCATTCGCTGCTGGGTCCCAGTCCAGGTCTTCTATTAACTCTTTCCTCCACCATACTAGCCGTCCATCTCCTTCTAGCCAGCATGGTGACTCTACCACTTCTGTCCAAGTTGCTGTCTGTCTTAGAACCCGGATTCGTCCTTTCACTTCATCGTCCGTGACCTGCGGCATCTGTTGGGGACCCCCCGCCTCAAGGAGTGTGTCACCTCTCACTACACGAAGAGGCCTGCCAAGGTTTTGGTCTGGGTCTGTCACAAACCACACCTCAATCTCCCCCTCATTCCACGCTGGGGTTGGCATCGTGAACGCCCGAGTCCATTTCCCAAGTGGTAACTGCTCGCCGTCCGACGTCTCCTCCCTTTGAATTGCCACAAAGTCCCCAGCATGTAGCCTTCTTGTTGGCCATTTATCCCTTGTCCGTGCCTCTATCACTGCCCGCAGTAGCTTCAGTGGGGGGGGGGGGGGGGGGGCTGCAGGGGGTTCCAAAAGTATAGTAGGGATAGTGAAGTCCAGGAACTAGTCTTGAAGGAACTCTCTAGTGGTGCTTCCAAACTAACTTGAGGTTGAGACTGGGGCCGAGGGGCCTTGGGTGAGAGTGAGCATGGACTCAGGTGGTGTTGGAGGGGCCACCCAAGGAAGTGCTCAAGAGTAGATCCCACTCCCAAAAGAGAAACCGACTGCGGTGCTTCCGGCTCATGTGGAGTGGTGCCCCACTTGAGTACCTTGCGGCTTAGACGAGGTAAGCTGGCAAATTGGAAAGGAAAAATTTGTGGCTTACAATTTGCTTCAGGGGCCACAAAATTGGCTGGAAATGACATTGCTCACACTATGATTCATGGGTGCTAATCTGGGATGGAGGCGGTGGATATGAGACATGCAAGCTCTAGAGAATGGGGTCAACAAGTGGAAAGGTGCTCCACTCTTGCTAAAGACCATCTAAACAATCCAATAGCAACAGCCTTGACAACTGGCTTCTTTGTCCTCAGATGGATGAAGGAGACATCAAGGACAAGGGATTCTCTCTCTAAAATTCCTCTCTCATATAAGCAATGGAATTGTTGCAGGTAGCCCCCACTGAAGGCTATACCTATAGCATGCTCACATACATGATGGTTTTGGAGAGACCACTTAGAGTTCAGCTTCTAAAGTTCCTCTCCTCAAGTCTCACATTGTCCACAAATGTAAAAACATTTCTCCTTTCTTGACAGCATCCAGATGGTAGAAAGCTTGTCTCAACTTCAAAATCAAGCTCAAGTGTTGAGCTGAGGTGAAATAAAACTTTCTCTTTCATGTTTCTTTTTCTAAACTTCTGCTGCCAAGCCAAGATTCCTTGATATTTCATTATTCATGATGATCCTACCAGTGGACTAGAAGAAGGCAATATACAGGTAGTAGAGAAAGAAACAGGATTTCTCCTTGATTGTTCTTTTAAACCACTTTGAACTGAGCCAGGATGATGAGAACTTGTGTTTGGCTTGGATCGTCTCCTTGAGATTTTTTGAACAGATTTGCTTCTCCAGTACTATTTTTTATTTCATTCTTACTAGGTGCAAGAAACATATTGGTCCAACAGTGCTACATGACAAGAAGCCTAGACCCTAGAGCCCTTGTTGGCCCAGCAGAGCTAGCACCACCAGGGCATTGCCATCTTTTGACAGCTCCTGTATTTACCACCTTGCCCTAGCATATCAAACATGTGAGGAGGAAAATGACACAGTCTTTGGATTCTTGTACGTTGGCATATTTAATTCTTCATTAAACAAAGCTAAAGTAAATTCCATTAGAAGTTTAATACAGCTACAATGCAGACGAGGAGCATGTGATTGAGCCTTCAACATTCAATGGTCCCTTCTACAAATGGGCTTGCAAAGAATCAACATTGAGTGGCCTTCCAAACCCTTGGAATATAAATACAACCGTATAAAACCCTAAGAATATTCTTCTAGGATCCAAAATATATATTAAAAGAAATAGCTCTGTAGCAGATGATCACTTTGCTCATGCCTTCAAAACCTTCAAGTGAGTGCTGATTGCATGACAAGCATCATCACTCCTGCTGATACTAAAGTGAGTAACAACATCAATAAGATTCCTTATCTTGGCAAGGAGGCTTTTCATTTTGATGATTTAAGCTAATTAAGAGTTTCAAAGTCACTTGTATAACCTTTGCAAAAGTTTTCCAAAATCCACTAGTGAATTTTGAATCTTGATCACTAATGATGTCTTTTGGTAAACCAAAATTAAGAAAAACCTTCTTCAAATAGATTATAACCAAGTTTAAGGCAGTGACAATCTTTCAAAAAGCCAACAACTACACAAATTTATCAAATGATCCACTATAACCCATTCTTGCTCCTTTTTCCTCTGTGTTCGTAGTAAATAAGTGATGACATCTATAGAGATGTTACACTAATGGCTCTAAAGAATAGGTGAAGGTTGCAAAATTCCCCCCGGCTTCTCCTGTGGCACCTTTACAAGTTGACAAAGCTTGCATATTTTACAATACTCAAAGATATCAACCTTCATATTCCTCCAATAAAAATTGCACTTAATTAACTCATATGTCTTCTTCCCCCCAAAATGACCGGCCTCTGGACAATCATGATAATGGAATAAAACTTAAGTAATCAACACATCCACCCGTGGCAAATATACATGGCTATTGTAGTATAGAATCCATCCACCAATGAGAAATGTGCTCCCATCTAAACTCGCAAAGAGACCACCTTAGCATCTTGAGTTTGAGCACTTAATCAATTGCCTAAACTCATTGACTGCCTCACTCAAATGATGACAAAACCAAATGAGCATTTTGATTAAAGGCTCGCAGCTCATAAATAACATCTTGAATGGTTCAAACCTCTACAACTTCGTCGGCACCATTATTAACACCACTATCAACAATAGGATGCCAATTTTCAGTTTGGTCGGCCATCACAATCAACTCTTTTAATACCAATGTTATAATCCAATGCGAAAAGATAAAGATCTAGTCTCCCTAAACTACACTATACTTCCTCTTGAAGTTCCTCACCACCCAACCACCCCCAAACTACCTCAAAAGTTCCACTGTGCTGCCACTCCATTTTGAGCCCTAGGGTGGGTTCTTTACCCTAACATGCCTTAATATACAACTTTGAGCTTCCTTTTAACTGATATTGACCATGTGGTCAAAGCTTGCACCTAACAATGTTAAGGTACTTGAGGCTAGACATGGTTGCACTCCAAGTAAAACTTCCTTAGTGGATTGACTTAAAATTTCAAGGTTTTTTTTATGATGGTTTTATAGATGAGTGTTTTGCTTAGCTAGCCAATGTGAAGAAATTCTTGGCTACTATAGGAACTCCAAATGTAGAGGCTTTAGTGAATATTCCAATAATTTTACGTGGTGGAATGGGCTTGAGGAGTCTTGTATTGTAGATAAGAACCCACTAGTGTCTATTATGGATAAGTTTGAGGCTTCTTTTTATTTAAGATTTGCCCCTCACTACGACATGAAGAATGCTTGCACAGAACTTTGACATTTCTAGTAAAGGAAAATGACGTTTGGGGACTATATTGAAAAGCTTAGTGGCTTGATTAGCCATGTTCTCATGAAGGATCCAGATCAAAACAAGTCCTACTTCATTGATAGCCTTTACTATAAAAGTATGCAGCAGCACTTGCATCATTCTTAGCTTACAAAGAGTTTGGAAGGCCCCTTTGATGCAGCTTGCTGACTTGACAATGAAAAACCCAAGTCTTATAGGTGTTTGAGGAGTCCCTCTATTGATAATTATAATGATGATTGTCATAGACACAAGGATAGGCACAAATATCACAAGCTGAAGTCTTTGATGATTACTTCGGATACAAAGAAGTAGTAGTTCTTTATGAAGAATTATAGTCAAAATTGTCATCATTGCAGCGAACTTGGACACTATAAGGCTGATTGTCCACAACTGACAAATAAGAAACAGAGCAAAAGTAATGGCTAATCTTTTAATGATGGTAATCAAATACTAAAAAGTTGCAACATTATTGGGGGAATGAGCGACACTCCCCCAATGCTTGCTCAAATATAAAAAATGCTCTAATGCTCTCCACAAATGCCTCCCTTTTGCCCTTCTAGGGCAAAGGTTTTATACAAGGAAGATGAGGAATATTTTGAAAATTAGAATATTCTCTCTCACTCTCACACTCTCTAAATGGCCATTCCTTAACATGCAACCACGGTGGATCGTGTTGGCTCTAGACAAGTGATAACTCTCTGAAGAGTGTAGAGTGTACCTTTGTTGCTGATGCGAAGTGTTGGTAATTGTATGAATTAATAAAAACACTAGAAAATAAAGTGGAAAAAGAAAGAAAAAGGGTAGGTATGAAATTTTAAAACAGGGAGGAAAACCCAATGGGAAACCATGTAGTTAAATTATACCCTAATGTGAAAGAAAAAATGAAGAAAAATGTAAAAAGAGAAGAAAAATGGAAGAAAAATAGTGAGTACCCAAAGAGCTTAACCTATATCTGGATTTCAACTTAGGAAATTATAATATATAAATGTAGCCTTGTAATGACTTCAAGTATGCTCTAAGGATTGGCCAAAATCGAGAAAGAAAGAGAGGTAAAAGAGGGGATCAAGGGTGGGAAGTGTAGAAATGATGAAAGATGGAATGATATGGTGGAGTGCCAAGATGGTGGTGGTACTCTGAGAAGGTGGCCATTTCTAAAGTGTCAAGCTTATGGTCGAATATGTCAAACTGAAGAAAACTACAGCTAAAAAGGATGGTATAGTTGCTGGATTACCAGTAAAAAGAGGTGGTGTGTGTGTCCACTGAGTGCTAGAGCAAGAGAAAGTGGCTTTGGCTTCTGTGGCCTCACCTAAGGATCCACCTAGGTGCCTTGAGTGAACGAATTCACCTAGTTGGAATAAAGTCACTCTAGAAAAGCTAGCATGTCATGGTCACAATGATATCTCAAAAAGAGCACGTTCAAATGAGGTGATGTCTTTTGCTACTGGTGCATGTATATATGTTCATGGTATAGTGTAAATATAACCTCAAATAGAGATGTGGATGATGGTGATAAAATGAAAGATGCAAGATGGGCATTAGGAAGTAAGTGTGGGCAGCATTGCTGGAAGTGATTAGTGATGGATCTGTGAGTGTAGATGACATGGAATGTGTGTGAGGAATTTTTGGGGTAGAGTAATGGGAAGGGAAGGGCAAAAAAGCCTAGAACATAGTCTAAGCCAAGTGAGGAACATCCATACAAATGGCAATGCAGCCTGAGCATGAAAACCAAACCATGGTCTAGTGGAGAAACACCCTCTGGAAAAAAGAAAAGAAACCATGAAAAGTAAAGTGAAAGGAAGGAAGCAAATGAAAAAGAAAAGAAGAACACCTCAGTGTGAGACACAAAATCCCTAGGCCCCAAAGTGGAGCCGGAAGGGTGCCATGTGGTGGTGGCCGAAGCGAAAACCAAACGAGCGTAATACGTTTGGACTAAAAGCTCCAACTTGAAAGGTCAAGAGCGGGAGTGGAACTCCCAACAAAGTGCTTGAGGAACGAGCACGAAGCGAGCAATAAGCGAGGCTCCAAAAAGGGACCCAAAAAGGACCAACACATGACACGTGGAAGTGTCCGAGATGGACCCAAGTTGGAGTTCGAGGTGGAGTCCAAGGTGGATCCGAGATGGAGTCCGAGATGGATCCAAGATTGAGTCCGAGACGGACCCAAGATGGAGTCCGAGATGGAGTCCGAGATGGACCCGAGATGGAGTCCGAGATGGAGTCCAAGATAAACCCGAAGTCGAGACCGAGACTGAGACCGAGAACAGGACCGAGACCGAGACCGAGACCGGGACCAAGACCGAAACCGAGACCGGGACCGAGACCGGGACCGAGACCGAGACCGAGACCGAGACCGAGACCGGGACCGAGACCGAGACCAAGGCCAAGGCCAAGACCGAGACCGAGACCAGGACCGAGACCGAGACCAAGGCCAAGGCCGAGACCGAGCCCAAGCCCGAGTCTGAGTCTAAGTCCGAGTCCGAGTCCGAGTCCGAGTCCGCGTCCAAGTCCGAGTCTAATTCCGAGTTCGAGTCTGAGAGGGTGAAAGCCCAAAGCATTCGTCTCCCAGACCCTGGGGGGTTTGGTGAGCTCCAAAAGTATAGTAGGGGGAGGACTGCAGTGGAGCCAGTTTGGCCAGGAAAGGCTAGTTTGGCCCAAGAAGGCCGGAACCAGTGTTGGGTGATGAGTGCCCACTAGGAAATCCAAGACTAGAGTGAACACGGACCGACAACCGGGTTAGCTTGGTGAAGTGTTCAAGAGCCGGCTCTAGTTCCCCCGGGAGATCGACTGGCCGATGCGCCCAGTCCAAGTGTGGTTGGCACTACCTACTTGGATACCTGGCATGGCTCAATGGAACCTCGCTCTAAGCCCATGGCTAGAGCACCTAAAGGCGAAAGGCGGGGAGAGTACCCATGAGGCTTGCGTAAGGCCACGGTGTTCCGAAATGTTGTCCCAAAGTCCCAGATTGTGGAAAGGAAGAGGAGTAGCCCTCTGGTGTGGTGACCAAGGACACAGTCACATGGTGAGGAAGTCCCAAGGGACCATGGGACTTAGTGGTCAGGCCTGTGGGCCTTGATCCAGTGGTAGCGTTGGCGAACACGGCCAAGGACAGAAAGGGACTTGGTGGGGATCAGAAAGGAGATATTGGGGAAGGCTATTTCCCATGTCTGCAGGCATCCTGAGGATGCTAAGGAGTGGATCTGGGATGATCACTCATGGACAGATGGCCCAGTCTTCGAGAGATGGGAATATGATGCGGGCGGCGTTAGATCACCGGTGTGACCAAGGTGAATGGGCATGGCCTTAGCGTAACAGGCCGATATGTCAATGGTACCTTGGGGTGTCGGTCATGGGATCAGATACGTGGAGCACTTGGACCAAGTGCAAAGGTTGAGTGGCATGGATGCCATTCTCGGGGCTAGCAAGCCCCAAGTCCTAACTGGGACTTATGGAGGTTGTGAATGAGACTCCTCCAAGTGGTTGGAGGTGTGATTAAGTGACTAAAGTAAAATGAAAAATTAGTCGCTTACACTCAGCAGATGAAGTGTTTGAGGTGAGAGTGGTTGTGAGCATGTGGGAGCTCACATCCATCAACATCTACTAGCATATACGCTCCACCTCCAATGTGTCACTGGACAAAGTAGGGGTCAGTCCAGTGAGGAGAGAACTTCGAAGATGGCATAAACTCACAAGATTGCCATCCTCAAATGGTTCAGATAACTACTGGTGATCAATGACCAACTTGATCTTCTGCTTGTCTTGAAGATGTTTAGTTGTGGCTCTTTGCTATTCTTCCAAAGTAAGAATCTCCAAGTCATGCACATGAAGCTTGTCCTCATTGCTAAGCTATATCTCTGCTGCGTATTGAAGTGAAAGTGAGAGTGATGGCACCTAGATCTCCATTAGAAACATAGCCTCTATCCCATAGATAAGAGAGAATGGAGTTGCGGAAATGGATGTCTTGAAGGATGGCTGAAAGGCCCACAATACTATAACTAAGTGCTCATGCCAATGCCTCAAATGATCCTCCAAAAGCTTTGAGATGATGGTCTTTAATATCTTGTTGCTGAGGAAGCCACTACTACAATTGGAAATCAAGACTGCAAGAACTTTGAATCAACAAACAATGTACTCATAAACAAACTTTGCTGTAGACTATTGATTTTCTTGTCGCAAAGGGATGGCCTTAACCCATTTTGTGAAGTAGTCCATTGCCACAATGATTGAACTATTAGCACTGCTCACATGCCTTTGCATAGTCCAAGCTACCTTGATGAATCCAGTAGCCATGGCACGAAAGGAGCTATGCTATGACCCATCATGAGAAGTGCCCTACACAAGAGTGGAAAGCACAAAGTAGCTTAGGGATCTCATGTTCACCCACACACTGCAACAACACATCCTGTGAAGTCCTTTTATAAAGGTGTCTGTCGAGAAGGCAAAACCCCCACTCTTGGATCTCTAATGCCTTTTGTTGTGCTTGTGAGGAATCTACTAGGAACTTGCCTGAATCTAGGTACATTGCAATGTCCTATAAGGATGCTGGGACCATAAAGGAGGTAGCCTCAACAACTAGGAACTCGCTCGGATCCATCACATGCTTCTGTCATGTGTGAAAAGTTGGTTGGAACTCTTGAATAGTCACAATCCAAAATGAAGTATGAGGACTGTGAACTAGTCATTGTAAAAGAAAGGTTAGCACATTAGAATAGACATGGAAATGGATATGGGCTCCAGTGAGAAAGTGGCATTATAGGTTCTATCGCTAATTTCCATCTTACCTTCTGTGCTATCCATGGTGCAATGGGCTGCAACTTGCCACGAGTGGCCGAAGATGATAGAGTCTTTTAGAGAGGATGTTCCAAGATGCTGGTAGTTGACCATGAGGAAATCTACCTTAGAAATAACCCTACACTAAGACCTTGACACCACAGCAAATGCCCACTAGAGGAACAATGTGATTGGCAAAGGTTTTGAGCACAATGAAGGAGCTCTTAGTGATCTGTAGTTGTGCTGAAAGGGCAACTTCAAGAGAGATAATGTTGCTCCCGGAACCGGAGTTAACCAAAGCATCCATCTTGCAAGAGGAAGTACTAATCTACACCAGGACGAAGAATAGACTAGGATCTCCACCATATCTTATCATGTTGATGATGTGCACCTCTTGAGGAGTCCTACTGAGGGTGCTCTGTGGTGTTCTTGACCATATAAACTCCAAATGCTGGCCGAATCTAGAAACAAGGCACAACATTTTTCATAGTGAAAAGGTGACGAGAGTGTCAAGCAGTTGTTGAAGAACTGGCTCCGAAACATGAATAGTTGTTGGTGAGATCTTAGGAGGAGAGGAAAATAGTGACTTGAAGGGGAGCTTACAAGCCACTCTCTGTGTCATTAGATTTTGTGCAGATAAAGATTCATTCTCAACCGATGCTGGGGGATCTATGATAGGTTGAGCAGCTGCCTTCTTCTTCGCTTGGGCTCGAGTGGTTGCGGTTTGCTACTATTGTCTATAGAGTTCCTTAGCTACCAAAATCATGTTGACCGATGAGGCTAATGCTTTCCCTTTCCTTGATGAAGGGGCTGCCTCAATCACTCATTGCTCCAATTGCTCTTGGTATGTCTCTGGACCACTAAATGGTGTGGAGTTGTTAGTGAAGGGGCATTACTGGACACATTCAGAGGGTGGAGGCTAAAGCTTTATGTGAAACTTGAAGCAGCATTATGTGTTGTGTGTGTTCATCTTGTAGTGAGTGCACTAATAGGACTTGAATTAGTGTGTGAGACACAAATCCTTAAGCCCTAAAGTGGAGCTGAAAGGGTGCCATGTGGTAGTGTCTGAAGCAAAAGCCAAATAAGCATAACAAGTTTGGACTAAAAGCTTAGACTTGAAAAGTTGAGAGTAGAAGTGGAACTCCCAACGAAGGGCTCGAGGAGTCCAAGATGGATCTAAGATAGACCTGAGATGGAATCCAAGATGGACCCAAAATGGACCCAAAATGGAGTCCGAGATGAACCTGAGATGGAGTTTGAGATGGACCTGAAATAGAGTCCAAGATGGAGTCTGAGATGGACCTGAGATGGAGTCCAAGATGGACCCGAAATGGAGTCTGAGATGGAACTGAGATTGAGACCAAGAGAGAGACCGAGTCCGAGTCCGAAATCGAGACCGAGACCAAGACCAAGACTAAGTCTGAATCCGAGACCGAGACCAAGTCCAAGTCCGAAACCAAATACTAATACAGACTATTGGGTGAAAGCCCAAAGCAATCACGCCCCCCCCCCCCCCCAAAGTAGGGAAAAAGTGGCTTTTACAAAAGAAAGGTGGTAATATATGTTTTTTTTGCAGCAATGATCGTTTAGTAATAATTTCATTCTAGCTCGACAAGATGCTTGTGATGAGGAGCTAAAGGAACTCTCATCAACAAAATGTCATATGATGGTAACTTTTTTCATCATTGCTTTTCTCATTCATATAACACTTTTATAGGTCCATTCTATTTCCCTAGTAACACACTAAAGTATTATGGGTGTTTTTATTGGCTCTTACAATAAATTGTTGACATCTTTCATGGAAGACAACATAAATATGGACATATAGCATCAATTCAACTGTTGGTGCCAAAAGATATAAAGACCCTTACTTCCAATTGTAAACTTCATTCTCTTTGACTTTCCCAAAGGTCTTTTAGATGGGAAAGTTGAGGATTGGAAATTTCTCACACCCAACCATATGTATGATGTGTTTCTCTTGTTAGAAAAACTTTTGCTTGAAGTTGGCTATATCATCTTTATCCTACCAAACAACCCCAATTGGATGTATGAGATTATGATGTATGCAGCAAAAGTTTGTTTTAAGTTGTTCTCCTCCAGATACATTATGGATCCTATTGGCATTGATACTACGGGTGTCCAAGACAAACTTGAAAAGGTCAGGTATTTCATATTTTTATCTAATTTCAAAAATTTATTATTTTCCAAGTTATGATATAGATCTATCATACCTTTTGCAAAAACATGCATGACAAGTTTTGTAATAGCGTATTTTGCCTAGGTATAAAATTCCACAATCATTATACCCAATCTTGTGGATGATCAAATCTGTAGCACATTTCCTAGGTACCAATTTTGAACTCTATTAGTGATGCAAGTCTTGCTTGAGCTCTATTGCTGACCAAATGGTGTTTTGAATCATTGCATAACAAGTAACAATTCTATGATAGACATAGCATGTGACTCTAGTAGGTTGGTGTTTACTATTGAAGACCATCATTTCTTCAAACGCTGGCTCAGAAGATTTTGTGAGCTACCTCCAACCTAAAAAAGGTAAATTATATTTATTAAGATTTCAAGACATGTTTAGTTCTATTTTATAAATCACTATCATCTTAAGTTTCTAGAGTTTGAGGCTTTGGAAGTTTTTTGGAGTATATAAAAGCTATAACTCAACAAATGTAAGGTGGATCTTCCCTACAATACCAGTATAAGAGGCATAGAAGGAACTGATATATTGATGATGAAGCAAAAGAAAGTTAAATGCATCCTTACTTGAAATAAAAATCCTGGTATATGTCAAATGTCAATGATAGTGTCAGATCTCACAATTGCATATTGTCATTCTCACTTGTAACCATCACTCTATAGTGCTTGTGTGTTGCAATATCATCCTTTTAACATCTTGTAAACAATTATATATGATGTGATAGCATTATTTGTGCAGCAGTTATAGTAGTGAAAACTATTCAAGCCCATAGAAATGAATTCTTGACCCAAGACAGAAAGGCATATTGAGCACCTTAAAATCAAACTCTCAATGAATTCACTAGTTCCCATTAAATCAAGAATAAACTCTTTTAACTCCCCATCATTGATTTTGACCTCCACATCTAGAATATGATAAATTAGGATATCTATTTCTATGAAGAGGTTAGAATGAGAAGATGATCCAAACAATAGTGCCAAAAGAAGAATGGGAATGTGAAAGATGATTATTGCATAGATAAGAGAACTTATATGTTTTCTGCTTTAAGTCATTCCTAAATTGAACACTATGCTTCAGATCTAGACAAAAATTTCTTTTCAAGACAAATTTCTCCTCAGCATCTTCACTTATGGTTAATACAAGTCTCTGAGCTTGTATGATAGATTTTTGAGCTTTGCAATATATTTCAAAAAATTTAAGATTGTTTGAGGCTATTTCACCTTTTTAGACAAAACCTTCTTCTAATATCTCTAAGCATGTTTTAGTTCTTTAGAGATCAAAGTGACGGTAAAAGTGTCTCCAAAACTAACACCTACACCTAGCAACAAGCTTTATATTTCTCTGTTCCACGTTTATAGCATAAAGCCTCTCAATTGCTTTGTCTGACAAAAGCTCAATTAACACAAGGGGTGATCTGTATGTTCCAAACATAGATGGAAAATAATCATTAGGTGGGAATTCTCTCCTATGAGGAGGTACGTACATTTATGAATTATGTCTCACAAAGGGTGGTTCACATTTTGAAAAGGGTGTTTCATGCCTAAAGTGATGAGTATTTCCCTTACCAATTGAGTGTGTGAAAAGCAGATTTTCATGCCTATTCACTTGTATATTTGCTCTTTGTTTATGCCTCATTCAAGGGATATGTGGTGTGTTTCATATAATTGCCCTTGATTTCTCTCTATAGAGCTAGATGTAATGTGAGTGCTCTCAAAATTTATAAAAGAATAACACCTTTCACATTGAGCAGTGTTTATAAACTCTCTATGTATAAAAGATGAGCCTTGCTTAATTCACCTAGATGTACTAGGAATAGAACGGTTTTAACGGTTAAATTGGTTCGTGATAATGATTTCCAAATTTTTGACTTGTACGTCTTATTTGAGTCTCGTAGGCTCTTACAATATGCGTAGAAGACTTAAACTCGGGATAAATCTACTTTCAAACTGTGTCTAAGTAATACTTTAAGCTAAAGGATCTTGGATTAAAGCTTTGAGACAGCATAATGTTTTAATTGTAATTTTGCCTTTGTTAAAACCTCATAAGATTTGGGTGAATAGTTCTCTAATTTGTTCTACACTAAAGTTGGCTCTAACTCTTTTTAAGTTGGAGTTGAAGACAAAAGTTACAAGTGCCCAATTTTCTTGCTTGTATATGCTTAAAAAAATTGTAATACACTGCTGAAAAATATATTTTTTAAAAACCCAAGTGAGAACTTGCTTAGAAGGAAAGAATTTTACAGTAGTTGTTTATGTTTTCCACATCAAATAAATGTCATTCCTTCTTCTTTTGGATTTTTCTCAAGAAATTACTGTCGAAACAATTTACACTTAAGTTTCTTGGTAATGTATAAAATCTATGGCTTGTGTGACGGTTGAAGAACTGTCTCTCTTGCTTTGTCTAAACACTAAGCCACTACAATAGCAAAAAGAGCTCCTTCGTTCAGTATTGTCTGGGCTCAAAACCTCTACAATCACTGAAAAAATCTACTTGTGATTCCTAGTATTGGGCACGTTTGGAATTCACAAGTGATTTTCTCTTGACTATTTTCCAAGCCAAAGAGTGACAGTTTATCCCACCATAATTGCCAAAAGTGAGTAAGGCTTTTTCTGCATATACTCATATTCTAGCCCCTACCTACAAAATAGTGACAAACAAACAAAGACGAGAACATAGAAGAAGAAGAAGAGAATAGAACTCAGCTTTGAACCCCAAAGATGTGAGCAAAGATAAGCATATGTCACTCTTTTAACTTTACTTTGCACAAACAGTCATATGCGGGAAAAAAGATGGTTAATTCAATACAAATGCATACAACAGTGAGTGGGGGTTATTTTCTAACACGTCTAAATGCTACTTATTCACTACATGATTTTATAACTATTCCTAACTGTTTTTCACTTAAGTCGGGTCTTTTTTCTTTGGATGCCTAAACTTATGCGTAACTCTCTTTCTTCTTCTACTTTACCTAGGAAGATATACAAAATAAAACATTTACTTCTTCATCAATCCAATAAGCAACAATCACTAGCTGAGGAAAATATAAGAAAAGTCTCTACTCTTGACTATTGCTCTTGAAGGTATATAATAAACACATATAATATTGTAATATTACAGTTTATAACTATTGACTTAATTCTTTATTATCAGGTGTTGTCAAGTTGTAAGAAGAGATGAAAATTTTAATGCAAGGAGTTCAATATGGAATTAATGTTGGAAAGACTATCGAGAATTTATTTTCAAAGCTCTTTCCCATGCTATAATACGTTCAGAAAACTTCGATAAAGATTTTGGTATGGTTTTTAATGTATGTATTATATGTGCCAAAGCATGGTGTATTATACATGATTTTAGTAAATTCACTTTTTATCAAGTTAAAATGGAGTGGAATGGTTCTGTAACTCGAGCTTTTCATGGCAACTCAGGTCAAGACAAATCCCAACAAAACACAATAGTATTACAAGAATTATTTTCAACATTTGTGGATGTTAATAGTGATAAAATGCCCTATAAATCAAGTACAACACTTGAAGGGATTCAAGATACTCAAAAGGTTCTTCCCATCTTTAAACAAATTGTAATCTCCTGAGTTTGGACTTCCCGGGAAGTCACCCAACCTAGTACTATTCAAACCCAATGACGCTTAACCCCAAATATCCCAAAACCCTCAACCGATTGAAAAAGGGGGTGCATTCTTGTTCATGGGCCCTTTCCCTTTATATTTGAACCCCATGGATCGTCTCTCAAGTCGTTTTCTTTGGTTGCTTACACCAACGTCCAGTAATTAATCCAACACTTTATAAACATCATGAACTTGCTCCTCCCACATCCCCTCCAAGTGGATCAAGACATCATCAAGGAAGTCAATAGTCACCTCCGGCATATTGCAAAAAACTTTGTCCATCATCTATTGGAAAGTTGTTGGAGCATTGTTCAAACTAAACGGCATCACCAAGAACTCATACAAACCAAACACTATATGAAAAGTAGTCTTAGAAATATCTTCTTCGGCCATCAGTACTTACTAATACCCAAAAGCAAGATCTAGCTTGGTGAACTAACAACTTTGCCCCAGATGATCCAACTAGATATCATGTCGAACCTCATAAACTTGTGGTCTAACTTGCTGCAACACCCAATATGGTCTTTTCCACTGAGCAAGGAGCCCCTTAGATAAACCACATACCGTACGATGGGGAAAACAGACTAACACCAAATCATCCACTTTATACTCCGCAGGTGGATGATGATAGGAGTTGTAGCGCCATTGTTGTCCCACTTGTACGCAGCCTAAGTGTTTGGCAAACTCTGCTCGGATAAGTGGAAGAATGCTCGTCAAATACTAATCCCATAACCTAGCATTAGCAGCTCGTGGCAATCGCGAAGTAAACCCAACTCCGTTAGTAATATTGGATCATGGTAAAACACTAATAGAACTCTACACCCCTGTGATATATGCATATTGAAGAGATAGCAAATAACCATCCCAATTAGAATGCTGAAAGTTCACGTACTTTATGATCATTCCTTTGAACATCCGAATGAGCCATTCCACCAAACCATTTGACTGTGAATGATAATCACTCGTGAAAGTATGGCGTATCCCCAACCAAGACGTCAAAACATGAAATGCCTCAGCCATAAATGCGGGACTATTATTCGAAAGAATCTACTCTGGACAATATTGCTGGAACACCACTCGATTAAGGAAGAAGTATCCAACAATACTTGCAAAGGTGCTAGCAAAAGCACCAAGTTCCACCTAATGAGTCAAATAATCAAAAGTAATAATAGCATATTCATTGATAGCAATCGATCATGGAAAAGGTCCCATAAGATCAAATGCCACTAACTCAAATGGAAGGGAAATTGTAATTGACTCTAACCATCCTTCTGCAGCACGAGGAGGAGTATTATGAGCTTGGCACCAAATGCAGCTATGCACATGCTAGATAACATCACATTGCATCTCCAGCTAATAAAAAGACCTACGCAGCTTCTCGATCAAACGATGATGTCCCATATGCTTGCCTAGAACAAGAGAATCATAATAGGTATGGAGAAACCGTGGAATAAAGATGGAAGGCACTACCAGCCGTAAAGGATCATCAAGATCTGTCCTTACAAAATATAGAAAGTTGTCTTTAAGGCAATACTGAGAATGTAAATGCCAGAATGGCAAGTTATAGGATTCTCAAACCAATCTTGAAGCCTTCGAATCCATGGCTCAATCTTTTGAGGCTCGTAAACCTCATCAAGAGAAGGTAGATCTTGCTCTGCACCTTGTGGACACTGAACATCAAGTACAGCAACCGCCAATGGCACAGAATCCTCATCTAAAAATCCACAGATGCTGGAACAATAGACTCATTAGAAACATGAGAAGGAAGAGGAGCTTAAGAAAGGGCATTAGCATCATCCATAAAACTCCCCGGGTGATGAACATCAAAATCATATATTTGAAACTTTAAAGCCCACCAAGTAGTATGACCAACCAAATTCTTTCACTTCAATAATGAAGTAATGGTAGCATGATCACCTTCAAGTAACATCCAAGAACCATGTAGATATGTATGAAGTTTCTCAAAACCCCAAACTCCTGCTAAACACTCCTTCTTTGTCATGGAGTAGTTCACCTCTACTGGTTGTAATGTACAGCTTATATGCGCAATGGGATGGCACTGACCAAGCACACTCGAGCTCTCTTGCATCAACACACCTCGAAGACCAATATCAGAAGCATCCACGTGCAAAATAAAAGGTTGAGTGTAGTCAGGATATACCAAAACTAGAGGAGTCGTCAATAGCTCTTTGAGATCCACGAACACCAGCTCACAATCCAGAGACCAAATGAAAGATGATGTTGATGACTTCAGTAACCCTCGTAACGGGGCAGTGCGATCAGAAAGATGATCCACAAAACGACCGAAATACTGCACCTTGCCTAGGAAGCGCTGTACATCATTCACACACTTCAGAGTACAGAACTTTAGAACAGCCACAAGTTTGTCAGGATCAACTTACAAACCCTCACAAGAAATACAGTACCCAAGATAGGTTGTGTCCTTAGTCCCAAACACACACTTCAACCGCTTTAACTTTAAACCAATGTCTTGTACCCAATCTAACACTTTACAAACATCACGAACATGCTCTTCCCATGTCCCCTCCAAGTGGATCAACACATCATTAATGAAGTCAACAATCACCTCAGGCATATCACAAAGAACCTCGTCCATCATCCGCTAGAAAGTTGTTGGAGCATTGTTCAAACTAAATGGTATCACCAAGAACTTGTACAAACCAAACAGTGTACGAAAAGAAATCTTAAAAATATCTTCTTCAGCCATCGATACTTGCCAATACCCAAAAGCAAGATCTAGCTTGGTGAACTAATGAATTCACCCCAAACAATCCAAGAGATCAGAAGTGTGAGAAAGAGGGTACATATTTGGGATTGTCACTTTGTTTAACGGATAATATATTACCAACGGAGCTGAGTTTACCTTCAAGATGGCCACGAGCTGCCGATGCTAGGTCGTGGGATCGGTATTTGACGAGCATTCTTCCATTTATCTTAGCAGAGTCTACCGAACACTTAAGCTGCGTACAAGTGGGACAACAATGGCACTACAACTCCCATCATCATCCACCTGTGAAGTACAAAGTGGATGATTTGGTGTTAGTCTGTTTTCCCCATCTTACAGTATGTGGTTTATCTAAGGGGCTCCTTGCTCAGTGGAAAAGACTATATCAGGTGTTGCGGCAAGTTGGACCACAAGTTTATAAGATTCGGCATGATGTCCAACAGACCAATAAAAAAGTTTGAAGTGTCAGGGCAAAAAGGAGAAAACAAGAAAAATTGAGGAAAAATAATTGTGGAAGAAGAAAAAGTGGATAAAGAAGCATAAGAAAAGGAATTTGCAACAACTGGCAATGCAAAAATGGGGAAATTAGAAGAACATGTGCTTAACGCTTGGAAAATAGGGGACTTCCTATCATAAAATACTTTAGCTACCACAATATAAATAAAAGATTCACATTGCTCAACCTCCTTAACACACAACTCAACACTTGAGACGGGAAAATCAATAACAACATCCACACTCTCAAGGGAATATATAAATTCCTCAACAGCAACAGTAAAGCAAAGGCTCTCAGTGGCACTCACAAGTGGGGACATGCATTCAACCCGAAACTCTGGCTAAAGTGACTCAACCCTTGGAATAGGGGAATACTCAACACTAGAACTAATCAAAGATTCTGTCAACGAAACAAAAGCAAGATTCTCAATTTCATGGATACACTCAACATCCAAATTAGTATAAGGAGGACAAAAAACACTCAACTCAACACTGGATTGAGAATAAGAATCATGAGAGTCACAAATAAACGACATGCTAGGAGAATAAAACACTGTAGATGAGGAAGAAATACTAGGAACATGAAAAGGTGGTTCAGGCCGAGAAATAAGAAAAGGTTGGGAAAAAATAAAAGGGAAAGAGAAAGGATCAGATGGCAAATTGAAATATTGATATCTATCCTGCAAAATCTTCACTTCATTTCCAAAGCTATCTCCATAATATTCAAGCTTATCATCACACTCTAGAATCCACTCAAGTTCGTACACATTGTCTTTTTATAAACTTGATCCTCAAACATTCTCCAAAAACTGGATTGCATCATCTATAGCTCGCCAATCAATATCATGATCACACTCCATATCAACGAGAGATGGTAGAACACCGAGAATAGTGTAAGCCACAAATTTTTCCTTTCCAATTTGCCAGCTTACCTTGTCTATCCGTCCAACACTGCCTTGGCTTTTGCTAAGTTCCCTCGCCAAGGTTCCCGCTTATGGTACCAGCTCCTACTTGGTCCTACTTGGTTTCAGCTACTCACTGCATGAGCAACGGAGTGTTATCCGTCCATCCACGGATCCCCAAATCTCTCCCAATCCCCCTCCCCAGGTTAGACTGGACTAAAGGTTCTGCTACACTCCCCGCAAGCACAAGCAGCCAAGCACACCAAGCTTCCAGGTTCCTAACATCCCTTGGTACCACAAGACGTGATCATGGGACCCTCTAAATCCCATGGGTGCAACACTTGCTTCGGGACGCCAGGGCGAAACACCGTGGCCTAACGGCCCGGTATGGGTACCTCTACCCCCCCCACTTCCATCCCGAAGGGGAGTGTAGCCGAACCTTTAGTCCAGTCTAACCCGGGGAGGGGGATTGGGAGAGATTTGGGGATCCATGGATGGACTGCTAACACTCCATTGCTCATGCAGTGAGTAGCTGAAACCAAAGGGAACGACTCGAGAGACGATCCATGGGGTTCAAATATAGAGGAAAAGGGCCCATGAAAAAGAGTGCACCCCCTTTTCCAATCGGTTAAGGGTCTTGGGATATTTGGAGTTAAGCGTCCTTGGGTTTGAATAGTACTGGGCTAGGTGACCTCCCGGGAAGTCCAAACTAAGGAGCTTACATTTGGTATCAGAGAGGGTCTCAAGTCCGACTCTGTTGGTTGGCTTAGGGGAATCACACCTAGTACTGGGCTAGGTGACCTCCCGGGAAGTCCAAACTAATGAGCTTACATTTGGTATCAGAGAGGGTCTCGAGTCCGACTCTGTTGGTTGGCTTAGGGGAATCACACCACATGTTGATTGACATCTGGCAAGTCCAGTATGCTCCGGCTGGGCTCGACCCGAGGGGTAGGGTGTCAAGAGAGCAGGGCTCTCGGGAGAGCTGCGGCTCTCAGCTTCCGTTCACGAGGGTGTGAACTTGCAAGGAAGCGTGGTGGATTGTAAGCAACTAAAGGGAATGACTTGAGAGATGATCCATGGGGTTCAAATATAAAGGGAAAGGGCCCATGAAAAAGAGTGCACCCCCTTTTCCAATCTTGGGATATTTGGAGTTAAGTGTTTTTGGGTTTGAATAATACTGGGCTGGGTGACCTCCCGAGAAGTCCAAACTAAGGAGCTTACAAATAGGATAAGCTATTTAATCATGTCTCATAGAAGTTGGAGATGGCAATACACCAAGGATGGGTGCAACACCAACATGATTATACCCCATAGCACCAAAAGTTCGATCCAACAGAGTAGTATTAGCAACCTCAAATGACATATTCCTTGATCGATGACGGCATGGCATAGTAGAAGAAGAGAATGCAATGAAGATCAGAAAAAAAGAAGCAAATCTAAGCATAATGATAGCTAAAATTCTAAATCTTGCAAAAAGCTAATACAGATTTAGATCTAAAAGAGAATGGAAAAATAAGAACAAAAAAGCATAATCTTAAACACTAGAGCAAAACACTGCCAAAAAGCTTTGCCCTTCATGCAGTGCCCCTAACTTCCACCATTGTGAGTGTTTGGGATATAAAAATAGATATATTAATGAGGGTTTAGACCCTACTTATATATAAGAATGGATGGACTAGATTCAATCCCAAATGAACAATCCATATACTATAGTACTATAATTAATGTATTACTTAGCTAGGGTAATATATGTATATACATACATGTATTTACAAACCTTACAAATATAAATATTTAGTTGATAATGATTTTTCATAAAAGTAATTTCTAGTAAGCTATAAATCCATCCATTTGGTATGAGCTTTCTACAAATATCAAAAGTGTTTAGTATGTAAGAACAAATTGGAAAGCCTTGATCAACAGAATAATCCAAGATTTCAAAACAATCTGACTCCTAGCCAAGATTTTGCAAAAATCTTCCAAAGTCTTATAAGATTAATGCAGGAATATGTCAAGGGTCCAAACTATAGAGAAAAGGTTAACCTTTTTGAGCCCACACAAGTTTAAACTAGCGGCTTAGGGAACCACCTGTCTAAGAAGAGCAAGCACCATGTGCCTAACCCACAGGATAGGCAGATACACCTAAGGACCAGCAGCACGAAGTCACCAAGAAAAAAGAGAAGATAGTCACGTACCTTTTAGCCACAGCTTCTCCAAAATGTGGCTCTGACTGCTCCTTCATCCCCTCTGGAGATTTCTCTTTGATCTGAGTTAAAATGGCGAGAATCCATGCTGCCATGGCACGTGGATCGTTGCTCATTTTGCTATCAATCAGCTGCTGCGCCACAGTACTTCGATCCGGGATGCCCGATCTTGAGAAAGGACACGTACACTACGTGGAAGCCCTTCTCTTATGGTTCTTGACTTTCCCCACCCAGAGCTCTGCAGCACCATCGTCCATGCCGGAAGCTGCCCCATATCGTTGTGCCACTCGTCAAACAAGCCATTGATAACCTCTTTAACGTAGTCCAACACTTTGCAAGGATCCTGGTGTAAGGGCGATCCCAGGCCACCTGTAGCGCCTCCTTGACACTTTGTGCATAGTCAACCTTTGGATGTACTGTGGTTGGAGATGCATACTCAAGCACGGCCGAGAGAGGCCTTGACGAGTCCCCGGCAGTTTGAATCGCTGTGAGCATCCATTCCTGATCGGCTATCAACAAGAATCCAAGCAGATCGATTGCAAGACGTTTTATGAGGATCATCCCAAGGGAAGACAGTGGTGATGGTCATGTGAAGTGGTTATCTCAAGATTTTGGCAGTGACGGACCAAACGGGGGCATACCCTGGGTCAGTTCCTCAAGAGCGTCGTGCCAGCTTGCAGGAAGTGCTGCGTGAGAGAGGCATGAGATAGGCAGCTAAGTTGCATACATACCACAAACATACACGTCGTGTGAGGGCCCAAGAGTGCCGTCGCCATGCTCCTCTCAGCTCCTCCGCCGAGACAGTGTTGGGTATCGGCGCCGGTCACAAGGTTGATCGAACCGCAAGATTTGCACCGCCAAACTCCCATTGCCGCCGTCCCCATTGCCACCGGAGTCCGCCATCGCCGTGTGCTGCCCGGTGTCGCGGCCAAACCCTAGTTCTGTGACTTCCCTGCTCGTTTCTCCAGCTACCTTAAACTCAGTGGGGAGGTGCACGAGTCCAAGCCGGGTCCAGGACAGGACTGGGATGGTGTGAAGCTAACTCACGTATGTGAGGATGTACCATAGTGACACGTGGCGAGCCAGATGCGTTGGAGCTTATATTGGGGAAGGCAGCTGCGTACATACTAGACAACAAAGATCAGTTGAATGCGGTGCTGGAGGTGGCGCAGCGGGTTTGCAGATGCGTATGCTGTGGAGGGGCAATAGTTGGGCGAACTGTGCTGCTTCTGGCAGTACATGCCTATTGCAAGCACGTGTCAATAAGTTTACTCACCTCGTCAAGCTCGGGGACTTTGCGACCAAGCTGTGGGAAACCACTGGAAGTAAAAGTCTGCTTCAACCGCTTCATTCTCCTCAACAGAAAGCAGATCACGAAGGAGGACTTGCTCTTATGCTTTCTGGGCAGAGTGGCAATCATACTGCAATGGAACCAGGATGCTTACAATGCATTGCCTCCAGTGCTGATAGGGCCGGATGGGACATATGAGCTTCACATGACAGAATGCAAGCCCTGCCAGTTCAGATTCAAAACAGAGACACCTACTCCGTGAACACTCAGAAGTTTGCCATGGCTGCATTGAAGTATTCTCTCGCTTTTAATCACCATTCCTATTTGTTTTCATTGCAGGTGGGATGACAAAGCTCAGAAGCCAGCTCCAGCCAGGCTCCAGTTCCATTGAGGAGCCAGCTCCAGCCAGATTCCGATTTCAGGAGCCAGCTCCAGCCAGGCCACCCCCTGCCAAGTTCCACAGGTCCTCCCTGAAGCTGACAAGAGACTGCTCCAACACATGGACGTGGATCTGGACAAAGAACCCCAGCGTCCTGTGCGTAGCTGCACGAAAATCAAACAGCAGGATCTGCATGGTGAAGATGGTGATGACGTCGAAGACAAAGATGGTGATGACAAACTCAAGGATCCAACATATAGAAATATAGACTATGGCAGTGATGTGAATGAAAGTGATCAGGAGGGGAGTCCTATTGCTATCTACATGCACTTGAGAAGATGCATGATTTTATACCAATTTGCATATTTGTTTCTCGGGGTAAGTGGATATAAAAATGTTATGATAAGCATGTTCTTCAGGGTAAGTGGATACAAGAGTGTTTCAATGAGCTTATTTTCTAATTTTTGTGCAGGAAAAGGTTTTTAATGCTCTTATACAATTGTTTTAAAATGGAACATCATTTAGTGGGGGAATATAATAAGGCATAACTTATTCAATTCCAAAGAAAAGGTAAAGAAGCTTTAGTGCAATTTGAGAGATGTTGCATTCCCAAGTTAATCACTGAAATTGTCTTTGCATTATGAGCTAAAAATTGCTTTCTATAATACCTTTCTGTTTATGTTTGTCTTATTTTTACATGGAAAGGGCAAAATGCAGCAAAAAATAACAGGAATTCTTGTTTTTGCAAGAGATTGGCAGCAGGGACAGCATGAGTAAATAAAGCTTCTTTTCCACTTTTCATTCTTCCAGGCATCCTCTAACAACACGAGCAGATGGTACAAGAGCTTGAACAAGCAAAGGTAGTCCTTTTTAATGAGTATTATCTTTTGGCCATGTCAAAGCAAAGCCTAGTAAACATTGTATTCTATGACTCAGTCGCTTAAGTTTTTTCTGCACCTTGGATGAGAAGGAGCAGGCTTTAAGGATAAAGAAGGCTGACTTTGAGAAAGAGATCTTCGTGCTTCGTTTGGTGAGAAAAAGGTGCAGATTCAAGAGGAGAATTAGAGGCTTGATGTGATCGAGAAGGAGCAGGAAGCTCTTCTCAATGTTCAACTGATTGAAAGAGGTATAGGTGATTTCCGGGAACGTCAACAAGACTTAATGACAGAATCCGACGAGTTTAGGAACGAGAAGGAGAAGGTGGAGGCTCAGTGACAGGGAAATTGAATGGGGATCTTGTCTAGGCTCAAAAGGGAAACGGAAGAGCTGATCCGTAATGTTGATCTGCAGCACGTAACAGAACATGGCCAAGAAAGTGGAGGTGGAGAAGCAAGCAGAGGAGCAGGAATACACATGAATTACAAGTCTAGATGGAGAAGCTGGAGGAGTAACAAAGAAGCTTTGTGGGCAGAAAGGCAAGTATTGCAAGAAGCAGAGTAACCATCATACTTTGAAACTATGATATTGATGCAAACAATGTTTGCTTTGTCCGAAAATGATTTTGGAACCATCAGTCTGAGCTGATTGTCATGGCTGCAAACCTGTGCATCCAGAATATTTCTGGAAAGCATTTCTCGGGACAATGTGCCAATAGCAGATGTGGACCAAGTAGAATTGACAGTTGGGAAGAAGAGGCGACTAGAAGAGAGTGAAGGTGCTGCAGTGGACCCGGAGGTGACAGCCAGTGGAAAGAGAAAGAGGGAGGTGTCACAGTTTGCGATGAATGGTGATCGGTACAACTTCAAGGACTCCACAATGTAATTCATCTAAAACACTTATATTATGTCTTATTGCACTTTACCGATTGCAGTGCAAGTATGCTGGCCAATTCGTCAAGTAGGAAAAGGGGTATGGAGACACGTTTTGATCCACATAATTGAAACTCGAAGAATATATTCCCATTATAAGAAGAAGGAAGCTCCTCACCTCTCATGTACTCAAAATTGAATATATAAGAAGAAGGAAGCTTCTCACCTCTCATGTACTAAAAATCCTTCAATTCTAGCCATAATGATCGAGATTGCCGAAATGCTTTATCCACCACTTCAAAAACTAATCCAGAAGGAACACACCTACTTGTCTAGGAAGCTATATTAGGAAGTTCATCTTCTTCACTTTCGTCACTGGAGAGAATAACAACTTCATTTTTCACTCTTTGCAAAGTTGGCTGTGAAACTGATGCACTCTCCTCGTCTTGCTTCGAAGATCCTGTAACTAGAATCTTCTGACCTATACATCTATCAAGATCCCATTGAATCCCATTTTCTCCCACACCACTGTCAAGAAGAATGGATTTTTCTATCTGATTACCCTTATCACGACATACATTCTCTAAACTAACTAATCCCGGCTTCAGCTTGAACCTTCTGCAGAGGAAGCTTTCTCTTATAACACTCTTGGAGAAAACAATTGAAGGCTCTTGATCGAACTTCAAGTAGATTTCTCTCATATCTTCTTCTTGCTCGAGCACTTAGAAAACTTTTGGGGAGAAACTGACAAGAAAGAACAAAGATATTCTTCTATATTATGAGTTTTAATTAGCTGTGTCCTTACAAAGGACAAGTTAATTATTTTAACAAAATATACAATCGTTTAAAATCTAGAGAGATATAAGAATCTTAAAGAGCCACCCATATTAATTGTATAATTGATTGTGAGAGGAATAATATTGTTGAAATAAATGTGGTTATGAGCGAGAAGTGCCAATCAATCACAAAAGTTGTAGCATTGATTACTTGTTTTCCCTCTCATCTCCATACTCTCTTCCCTTCAAGAGAGTTTCATTCTTTTGTGACAGTGAGAGAGAGTCAAGCTCGGAAAGGTTGGTTTGTGCATGGTAACCACATTTATAACCACATTCATTTCAACAATATTATTCCTCTCACAATCAATTATACATATCTTAATATCTAAAGCATTGAATGATTGTGCCCATTGATCGCCATCAAAGAGAATAAAACTCATAACCACGACTGTCAATCGCTTCCGTTGATTTTTAGGGTTTTATGCCTAGGGTTTGAGCAGCAAAGGGTGAGAGAAAAGTGCGTTTGAGCAAGGAAGGTTTAGGGTTTAGAGAAAGGAGTTTCAACCTAGCAATATGCTTCATGACGCTTCTCAAACAAGGTATGCTTCCATGAGAAGGTCAATTCATGCGTGAACCAACATCTCCTCACCTTCTTTCCTCCATGAGAAGTTTTATCTTTTCTCGACTTTTGTTTTCTCCTGAGGGATAGAGATGTTGGTTCTTGTGCGAACCGACATCTCCTAGCATTCTATTTCATTTTCTGTTTAGTATTTTGCCCATCTCTGCCTCATTTTTTTGATTTTTTTTCCTTGTTGAAGGGGTGAGAAAGATTGGTTCGCTAAACATATATGTACATTACCCCAATCCCAAAGGGATCAAAACAACATTGAGAGCGCACTCTCGAAGAGACTAGTGAAACTATGAGCGCGAACACCCGGCGCTGCTCTTGGGCCGTCCGCCTCCCAGGTGACTCCACCGCGGAGCTTGAAGCCACCTGCTTCGCCTTGCCACTCCTCCACTCGGTCACAATGATGACAAGCCAGACGAACACCATGTCGATCTAGCTCAACGTCGTCGCAGCCAAGCGGTCCAACTCGAGCACGATGACCCGGCGTTGCTCATGGGTCACTCGCCTCCAAGGTGACTCCACTGCACAAGCTGAAGCCACCTGTTACGCCCCAAGACGTGATGCTGTGTCTTGGAGCGCCTACCTCCCCAGTGTACTTCCAGCACTAAGTCGGTGCCCATTACGAACAAACTCCAAGGCGTAGAACAAGCGAGGTGTAGAAAGATTGGTTCGCATGCAAACCGACGTCTCCCCACCTCCATTTTTTCTAGACGCGAGATTTCTTGGTTTTTTTCATGTTTTTAGTGGTGAGATCTCTATATTTTAGAAAACAGAGAGAGATAGAAATATCAATTCTTGTGCAAACCAACATCTTCAAGGTTTTTTCTTGATTTTAATGACTTGATGGGGCATTTCATGTGAAAACAAGTGTCTCAAATGTGACTTCGGGTATCGAAAGATACTTGTTGACCAGTCCTTACGGACACTCTTTCCTTACTGCCATGACAGTAGGAGATCAGTACAGTTGGATCCCTTTAATAGCCCCTCTTGTGCTAATGGAGTTAACTGGGGATTTCTAGTGTACTTAGACCGGATGAGCATAAGGACGGAATTCCTACGTGCTATTAGCTAAGCATACTTAGCCCGGTAAGGAGTTCCCGTCTCGTTTTGTCTTGCACTAGCTAGTGACAAGAACCCTCACGTATTGAGACTAGTCCCTCAATATCGCCGGATGATAGCTTACTGTGTTTGCCAAACACCCTCATTATCATGCCCTTTGTGTTAGTCTCATTTTGGTCCTAAATGCTAATAATGGAAAGTGTCTAGATTTGCTCATTTGGCATATCTACGGAATGTAGAGGTCGGCTTGAACATAATGGTGTTCATCCCGTGTCCAAATTCACAATCTAGCGCCATTCTATATTTAGTAAGTTTCGAGCTTGTCCCAAAAACTGACTCCTGGTACTAAGGGAGGCTTGGGGTGAAAGCCCAAAGCGTGTGTTCCTCAGGGGGGGGGGGGGGGGGGAGGGTTCCAAATATATAGTAGGGATAGTGGTTGGAATGCATGTCCGACCACCTGAGACACTAGTTTGGCTCTCGCTGGGCTGTGTCACTCCTTGTTCTGCGTCTGGCTTGGGTCTAAGCCCAAGCTCCACGCTACTTTAGTCGGTGGGGTACCCTCCTCTTCGCGTTAGGCCACCGGTATGCCAAAATTGTGCCAGACTCCATCTAACACCATTTTGCGTGCAGGTGCTGGATACGGGGAGCTGGTGCTTGTGGGATTGTACCGGACCCTCGTTTTGTAGCACAACGGGCTTGGAGTTTGGTTCCAAATTCAGGTGCGCTACAACAAGAGGGTGAAAGATGTCAGTTCTTGCGCAAACTGACCTCTCTCATATTTCTTGTTGTGTTTTTCTTTTTTCTCAAGAGGTAGGGTGAGGTTGGTTCTCAAGCAAACCAACCTCTCACAGTGACTTATGTTTTTTCCTAAGCATTTCTTGTAGTTTACAATCTATTTTTCAAATCTTTTACTTACAATCTTTTCTTGTGAGAGCAGATATAAATCAAGTTTGACTACCTAGAACTTCCAACAAGGGACTTGAACTTAAAATGCCATAGGTTTGCTTTACATTATAAGTTAGATGTTATAGTATTTTTGCTTTTTATTTTAGATGAAGCGCCGAGGCCAACCTCAATGGTCTCGGTCTCCAAGAAAAGGCAGTTGCCTTGATCGCTGTAGACTTGGTCGATTGAGTGAAGATTCATCTCAAGTATCCAATGAAGTTTCTGCTAGTCATGCTAGAGGCAACGATGAGCATAACAATGATGTGGATATTAAGATGGACACTGAAATTGATGTTGGTGTTATTGAGGCTGTTGGTACTAGTGCTCCTGGGGCTGCGGCTATTGGTGGTGGGGTACTTGTGTCTGATGTTGGTGGTGGTGGGGGTGTTGTGCCTTTGGTTGCTGAGGCTGCTCGTGGCAAGGTAGATGAACTAACTAAGAAGGTTATTGGTAGCATTGTAGGTGGAATTGACTTACATAATGTTTCTTGCAGCCCATAATCAAAGGAGAAAGAGCCTCATTCTTTAAAAATGTCCGAGGGGACGAGCAGTAGAAGGAGATGGAGTGGCATGTGATTGAGCAATGAATTTTGAATACGAAGAGAACAAAGGTGAAAAAGTTGCTCTCGATTGTAGACATACGATGTGGGCAAGAATGGCTTGATAGCATTGCCGAGATTTGTTCTCGCGTTCGTAAGTTCTTCTAAAATTTGTGAAACATTTTAAAACTTTTGTGTGTGTAGGAACTGGTAAAGCACCGAAGGAAATCATTTACAACATCTCCAAGAGTAAAATATCCTTTTCTGAACAAAGCGTCTGCTTGGAACTTCTCAACACTTAGCTGCGAAACAACGAAAAACGTTGCGAGATAAGGATGGAGAAGGTGATGATGGAAAAAGCGTACATTTCTCAGAGTATTGCCACTGGTGAGGAGATGCTACAAGTCTGGGACAAGAAATTTCTTTCCAGCACTTGCATAGGTATCACTCTCGAAGAATATATTCGTGCTTGTCTTGCGGAGCTAGGGAATGGTTGGCTTCCACGTGGTAGGACGAGTTTGGCTAAGTTCAAGAACCAAGCAGGACAACCATTTCTTGCGAGGCATATGGTTTACAGGTATTTTCTCAATTCTTGTTTATACATTGGTATTTATATTTATATTTTACTTTATAGATATTTAAAATATTGCCCCGGTGCACCAGTATACACAGCCAATGTTTTGCAGAAGCTCCTGACTAGAGGCAAGAAGCTTGGGATGGATGAGCTAGAGTTCTATTGTCCTTGTACACATGAAAGGGAGCTATGCCCGTGGTACCTTGAACTCATGGAGCAGATGCCGATATCGAACTTCGAGTTGGATCTCTACCTTGAATGTCATCCAAATTCACTTGAAACTCAACACTTAGCTAGGAAATATTAACCTTGAGTTATATTCTTATTTTCCAGAGGCTCTTTCTGACTGTGATAACAACATTGTTGAAGTTCAACAACTAAACCTAGGAGTCCACACTCAGGAAACCATTCAGAAGATGCCAAATCCAAATATTGTTGAACCAGAGGAAACTGTATAAGAGATTCCAGTACCTGCTCCTCGCAACCCCCGAAGAGGCCATTGTGAAGCCTTTCATAAGAATAAGGACTTTTATTTGAAACGTTCTTTTATTCATTCTTGACTTCACTTTTTTTTTTTATAGATGTTGCAAAGAGCAGCCATCAGTCTTCTTGGCGGACTAAGACATTATTCCCATCCCTCCCTATGGCTACAAACAACGACCTGGAAGAGCTCTCCTTTGCAGCTATGCACAAACATGTTAGTAAGCATGAATTTTATCTCCAACTTTTAATTCTAATAATTGTTTTTCAGGTTCGCCCTCTATCCCCAATAGCTAGTGTTGGGGAAGTTACTGCTCTCATTGGGGATTACATGCAGCTTTTAGATGCTATTAATTGGGAGCTCTACATGCTTGATTGGTGGATCCATGGTCTAGGTTAGCTCACACCTTATGGGAAGATTGATTTCATCTTTTTTAATCTTCTCAATGGGATGCCACCACCATAGGGGAATACTCTATCATGGAATGTGTTGTAGGCCTAACACATTTCCCAAGCCTTAAAGGTTGCAAGCAACTTCATAACATACAAGGGTGTGGTTGTCATGATCCTTCCCTGCTCTCTAAGGCCTTCTCGCACACTTGGCTGATAACGATGATGGATTTGTTGAGTTTTCATTTGGCTGCCTTCTTTCGAGTATGGCGGTGAACACAAAAAGCACTAGTGGGCAGAAGCAAAAGGTCTGTGACTTCTTTATTTACAAATTAACTCTATTCAAAAAAAATTTTTCCAAGTTTATTCCTGGAACTACCATGCTCTATGCCACATTGGGAACCGGCGTAATGCCACATGAGCTGAGGAGCGTGCTGCTCTTGCTTTACCAGGATATGACAACTCTACAGACATCATCCCAAATGTGATTGACACGAATGTTCTTCATCTAGCATTCCCTGGTTATCGACATCATTCGGTCACGGCCATGTAGATCTTGTTGGAGTTATTTTGTCCGCTAAAGGGGATTGTGCTTGATGCTACAGTAGGATTTGGGTCAATGGTGCAAGCAGTGAAAGAGACAAGTCAAGCTGTTTTTGCACTTGAGAAGGAGGATGCCTTTGAGGATATTCTTAGGAGATTTTAAGGATGACATGAAAAGAGTGTTTTTAAGTTTTAGTTATGAATTAAATGATATTTCTCAGGAGGGAGAATTGAGTTTTATAGCCATATTGTTATATGGTTTGAGTCATTTACTCTATTCTCATTCTTTTGTTTCCATAATTATATTATCATGTGAAAATGCCTATTTCTTTCTTTTTTTCATAGCCATTTATCACAATATCGGTGTTGCCATTTGTACATATTTTCTCCATGGCCATATTGCTTTGGATTCCCTTCATATAAGGTTTATTTAGCTTCTAAAGGCTACTATATGTGGCTTTTTCATAAGGGATAGAAGAATGACACAAAAAACAATAATATTGGCCTAGGGGATTTAAGGCTAGAACACCTTAAGAGTTGGGAGGTTGGAGCTTGTAAAGAATTTATTTGGTTTGCAGCAACCCTATAGTCATTTTGAGGAAATATCCTTTACGGACTAATACAAAAAACCAGATGTACTGCCCTCCGGAGAGAACTACCTAGTGAAGCAAAAGTGGGCCTGCAATGAGAATGGCTGTAGTACTGTGTCCAGGACGACATCCCCTCTATGCAGACCTGTGAACACTCTGGATGTTTTGACCTGGCAAAGTCTGAGCCAAAACCAAAGGTAGGAGGTCCTATATCTCATAGATTCCTCCAATCAAGAACCTAGTGAGCTGCAAGTTAGTAAACAGATTGTTTAGGGATGCACTGTTTCCAGAGGTCAGCTGTGAGCTACAATCAAGCTCTATAAATCACTCTGAGTGCAACACTCATCTACACAATTAAACATTTTAAACATTCCTAAATGCTTCAAGAGGCATGAGACTACTGTTGTCATCCTCTTCCTTTTATAGCCGTCTCTCAACATATCTCATTTGTCTCTTATTGAGGATTCTTCCCGCCTGGATCAAGGGAACATGTGTGCATCTCCATGTCATGCCATAGATACTGCATCGATCAAAACTCCAGGTGTTGATCCGAAATTTGTAGCAGCTGTGGAACCATGGCTCTTGAGAAACAAGGTTAACTTCAACTATTTCCAGTCTAGATGGTAAATACTAGCTGGGGCAAGAGATCATCACCTAGTGGATAATAAATCTGGGAATTGAAGCACAGAATCTGTATAGCTCTTGTTCTTAGGTTTTGAGACTGATTTAAAAGGCCTTTTCTTATGTAGGCTAGGTAAAGATAACTCCTCGAACATTAAAGACAATACAATAAAGTTGTGGTATGAAGCTAATCCTGATTTAATCAGTGAGTAAGAGCCAATTTAGAGCCTCAGCTTTTTCCTATTCGGTTCCATATAGTCACTATCCCCATCATCATCATCATCGTCATCATCATCATCATCATCATCATCTTCTTTCTTTTCCACTTTGATTTGCTTAGCCTGTGGAAGTCCCAGAAGATATTTGTCATGCTCTTGCAGCATCCGCAGTCCTTCCCCAACACCCGGTGACCAGTTGACACCTTCATGGTTGATGAAACTGGGATACAACGACCCAGGCAAACCTTCCTCCTTGGCCCAGTCGAAATCTATGAAACGCACCTCAAGCTGCCCATTCGTCATCTTCACCATGACATTGCTGTCCCGCATGTCACCATGAACGCCATAAGTCGTTCCACCCTTCAACTTCCGCACTTCAACCTTGTGTGCCTTTGCCAGATTGGAAACAACTTCGTCTCTGAGGTTATCCGCCTCCGGGAGGCCATACAAGAGCTTCCAACCGTCTTCTTCCGGGAGCCATTCCATCCTCACTTCAAGCCAGCCTCCCCAAACCTGTTTTAAGGAGAGAAGCTTTGGCGCAAGTCCTGCCTCACCCCACGCCCTATGAACATCAGCCCCGTAGTCCTGCTGACAGTACTTGATGACAGAATCTTCTCCAGGCTTCTTCAGAATGTAGACCCGCTTGTGCTCACACGCCAGATCCACCCTGACCCCCGGCTTCACTGCTTCACGATGCAGCAGCCCTGGAATCCTCCTCCTAAACAGCTCACGCCTCTTGGAGGACGGTCCTTTCTTGCAATTTCGATCGCCCCAATTCCCGTAGAAAATTATCAGCCTTGCGACTGCAGCTTTGATCGCCATGCAAGTCCTCACACCATCCATCGCTAGCGACACATCATGTCCGTGGAGTGGAGCGAGATAAGCGGATGCCAATGGCTGATAGCAAATCTTGTCCTTTTTCTCACCACCACCATCACCTGAATATTCAAAGTAAAAGTATATGAAAACCGCATGAATGGAATGCTCACCTGCTGGCAACGTGATAACCCCTCCAACTAAGAGCAGCTGACCAATGTGTTGAACGATGAGAGCTGGTAAGCAGGTGTCAGACATAAGCGCCTTCACACCCCTCCGTGCTGCGTTCCAGTTGAGCTCGTAGTTGGTGACAGCCTGCATCAGTGGTTCAGTGTGGCTCGTCGATGTTCCTCGCTTCACTTCTTTAAGTAGCACGAGAGCATCGTGAAGAGGATCCCAAGTCCAAAGATCTGTCGTGTGCTTATTACAAGAACCTGTGTACATCTCGTCGACAACGTTCACCTCGAGGTACCCCCGCCATATTTGCCGCAGTTCGGTCCTCAGGTCGCTGTCGTGGTCGTAGAAAGTGGAGCAGGCAGTTACCAAGTCATTGAAGTGCATGTAGTCGGCCATGGTGGGATCAGGCAATTCTCCCCTCAAGTCGCTGATAAAACGTCCAAAGACTTTGTGCATCAGCTGTAACGGTAATGGGGGTACTGCAGTGGCAGGCATGAAGCTGAGAACCTGCGGATCTGGCACCATCTGTCTTGCCATGACAACGTTGTAGCCCTGGCTTGAAGGAGAGCAACACGGATTGCCAATGTATGTGTAATCCCCATCAGGGAGAAGTTCATCAGGGGCAAGGAAGATCTTGCCACTAGAGGAATACACACATGGGGGGCTTTCGCTGCATTCCCCGAACTTACGGCCTAGAACCTGCAGAATCGCTCCAAGCGTACAGCCGCTGCCGAATTCGAGCGCCTTCCCTTTGCAAGTGATTGTCGCCATGACTGCCCTAAACCTAATTGTGCGGTGGTGATTAAAAGGAATATGCCTCAACGTTTCTTTTCGTCACCTAATCAGTCAACTATGGTATAAAGGTTTTCAAAATAAAAATAAAAAATTTTGTGCTGGGTCAAAAAAAATTATAATTTGAAATGCTATCCATAGTGGTTTATAAAAAACAAAGTTCATTAGAACAAAAAGCAAAGTTCATCGTTGTGACTGTCGACCTGAATTGCCAGGGAGCTGGTACTCTGTACTAAGGAGGAGGTGCTAAAAGTACTTCCTTTCCTTCAACCTTGTGGATTAAAATAATTTCCAGCTTTGTAAAAGGTTGGAAATACTGGAAGTGCACCAGAAAACATGATGCACTTCCAGTTTTTTGCAAAAACCCATATTAATAAACCCTAGACTATACATTAACTTCACAAAGATCGTTGATGGCTTCTTCTTTCATGGCGAGATTTTGAGTGCAGCGACCTGGGCATCTGGATCACAGCCTCCTTGAAGTAGCATCTTCCTGAACAGCTCCAGAGTCATTCTAGCGTCCCCACCTCATGGCACTATGGTTACACAAGGGCCAAGCAAGCAAAAAAAAGGGTGTCAGCCAGCAGTGCCAGATGCCACAGCCAAACTGCCATGGCCTAGTGCTCCTTGGTTGTCCTATCCTCACCATAGAAATGCTCCTAATTCACTGATCCCTGTTCAGCCCCCAATCCTAAATGCTCTCATGAATTATTATTTTGTAAACTATGCTTGTCTGCTAACACTTAAGTGAGATCCATATAAGCTGTTCATATTTTAATGCTAGAGTAAAGAAAATACCAAGTCTTGGATTTTATAGCAAATTATTAATAATTAAAGATCAATAAATTTTGAGATAAATTGAACTCGTAGTTAATAATTACTGATGATTTGTATAAATAAACTGTAATAATTCAAAACCATAACTAAATAAAATAAATTATTAATACAATATAATCTGAATAACACTTTTTATAGAAAATAATACTTTAAAACATATTTTTCAGCTAATTATATATAAAACCATTGAAACAAATTGTAAAAATAGTATTTACTAAATAATATTCTATTTAATATTATTTTAGGGATGATACTGAGAGTGTCTTGGAAGACATGGTAAACTATCATCTAATAAATATTGAGGGAGTAGACTCAATATCTTGAGGGATCCCAACATTAGCGAATGCAAGCCAACAACATAAGTCTTATGTTAAGAGTCATTTTATATATGATGAACACAAGAGTGATATAAAATGGGTGTATGGACTTAGGGCATGTTATCATTTTGGATCTTCTCCTCTTCTTGGTTTCTCTTCCTTCTGTCCTTTTCTTTCTTCTCTATGTGTAGCATATGTGATCATTGTAGTGCATGTGGTTTTTACCTTGTATTTTATGGTGATTTACCATAGAATAACCACAAAGCGGTACCTAAACTATCCATGTGCCATGTGCTGCATCCCACGTGTCCAGGGACAATAAAGTGGAACCTGAGTTTTAGGGCCTTGAACCACTGAATGAAGGAATGAAGCCAAACTCCCAAGCATGGACCCAAGGAGCAATAGAATAAGAGCATAGAGCAACTCTCGACCATACAACCCAAGAAGCATAAGGACAAGAGCATGGAATGATTTGAAACAGTCCTAGAGTATCCAACATCCTAATGCGAAGATTAACACACAAAATAGAGCCAAATGAAGTTTGGCACTATTTCAACATACTAGTGGCCTAATGCAGGAACTTGGGCTTAGACCCAAGTTGAACATAGAACAAAGACAAGCACGCAAGAGAAGGCCATACAGCCAAGAAATGCTGATACAGGAATACAATGGAAGTTTCAAGAATCGAGAATGCTCCTCAACAAGAGCCCAATCCTCAATATCAAGGCAACTGGAATCAAAACGCGCGACCACCACGAAATCAACCTCCAAGATATAACAATTATTATCAACGTGATGGTAATTTGTATAATCAAAGACAAAACTATTACCAGCAAGACAATAGCAACTACAATAGAATACCCCCTTAAGATCAAAGACCAAACAACTATACTGGAAATTATGGAAGAAACTACAATACATATCAGCAACGTGATGGACGTCAGGACAATTATCAACGTCCTCCCCCACGGAATTACAATTATGATCAAGAACCATATTGGAATTATAATCAAAGACCACCCCAGGCTCAAGGTTACAATTACAACCAGCAACCTACACCGCAGCAAGATAATCGTCCTCGACAACCTTACCAAAATGTAAATCGCGAAAATAACCAAGGAGTAAACAATCAGGCTCCGAGGCCAAGACCACCAGCAGCACGGAATGTTGAGGTGGAAATTGATGAACCACAAACTTTTGAAGAACCAGCAATACGAACTATCACGAGACAACAATACAAGTCTCAGCAACCAGATAATTTGGAAGAACAAGATTACAATGATGAAATTGAAATTATCCCAGAAACCGAATGGAAGAAAAGCAAGAAGATACTACAAGCAATTCAGGCTGAATTGCAGGAACAAGAACGACAGGTCATTGAAGACCATGACAAACCATCCAACGATCATCAAACAACAAGTTTCTCTGAAGAAGAGCACACCTCACTTGCAGAACAAATACTGCAACACGGAATCACATTAACCTTACAACAATACTTCAAATAGCACCATATCTTAAGAGCCAAATACTAAAGATTTGTTGTCCACAAATTCCTGATGCTCGCACTCAAGAAAAGCAATTTCCATCTAAAACTGAGAAAGAGGATAACATAAAAATCCAACCTGGAGATTACGATGATAATGTACCTTGTATTGACCTCAACATAGGCAAGAATCAAATCAATGGAGCAATACTCGATGGAGGCTCAGGCGTGAATATCATCGAGCATGGTATATGTAAAGCAATGGGACTTGGACCTATACAACCTGCTCCCTTCAATGTCCACATGGCAGACCAACATGTTGTAAGACCAGCTGGCATAATAAGAGATATCACCATTGGAATCAAAGGACACAAGTTCAAGATCAACTTCGTGGTATTAAAAATGCCAATTGAAGAATCCTCTTATGAACTCTTGCTTGGAAGACCATGGCTAAACAAAGCAGTTTATGCTCAATATTGGATGGACCATGAAATTTGTATACAATCAGACAAAGGACAAACGAAAATAGCTACAACTACAACCAGGAAAATTCCGAAAAGATTTCAACCAATTCAAGCCCAAGAATACAATTGGCAAGAAGGCTTGGACGACCTTGAAGAAGCCAAACTCCTTGAAGCTTACCCAGAGCTACGAGCTTTTCAAGAAATCGATTTACATCATGTACTACCAGTACTGGCTCCAGACCAGCACCACGACTTAAACTCAATGGACCAACCACTCTACTCTACAAAGCTGCATGTGGATGCTTTTGACAGGTTTTGGAGGTGTGTTGATGCAAGAAAGCTCGAGTGTGCCTAGTCAGCACCATCCCATTGCGTATATAAACCATATATTACAACTAGCTGAAATGAATTACTCCACGACAGTGGAGTGTTTAGCAGCAGTTTCAAGTTTCGAGAAACTTCATGCATATCTACATGGTTCTTGGACGTTACTTGAAGGTGATCATGCTGCTGTTACTTCATTATTGAAGCGGAAGAACCTAGTTGGTCGTACTACTCAATGGGCTTTGAAACTTCAAAAATATGATTTTGATGTTGTTCATCGCCTAGGGAGTTCTTTGGCTGATGCTAATGCCCTTTCTCGAGCTCCCCTTCCTTCTCCATTCTCTTCTCATGTTTCTGACGAGCTTGTTGTTCCAGCCTCTGTGGATTTTCTAGACAAGGATTCTGTGCCGTCGGCGGTTGCTATACTTGACGTTCAGTGTCCACAAGGCGTAGAGCAAGATTTACCTTCTCTTAATGAAGTTCGCAAGGTTCAAAAGATTGAGCCATAGATTCGAAAGCTTTGAGATGCATCACTTGCTGATGACTTGCCTTTTCGGCATTTACATTCTCAATATCGCCTTGAAGACGGCCTTTTTTATTTTGTGGGGATGGATCTTAATGATCATTTATGGCTAGTGGTGCCTTTTTATCTTTATTCCGTGGTTTCTCTATGCTTACCACGATTCTCCTGTTCTAAGTGGGCATATGGGACATTGTCGTGTAACCGAGAAGCTGCGCAGGTCTTTCTATTGGCCGGAGATGCGATGTGATATTATCCGGTATGTGTGTAGCTGCATTTAGTGCCAAGCTCATAATACTCCCCCTCGGGCTGTAGAAGGATAGTTAGAGTCAATTACAGTTTCCCGTCTATTTGAGTTGGTGGCGTTTGATCTTATAAGACCTTTTCCACGGTCGACTACTGGCAATGAGTATGTTATTATTGCTTCTAACTACTTGACTCGTTAGGTGGAAGTTGGTGCTCTTGCTAGCGCCTCTGCAACTATAGAATCCCTCCCTTACCTCATCACCACACGGCTCCGCGACGATGCGACGATCTTCCTCCCCGAGCTCCTCGCCGGGGCCAATGCCAGCCCCTGCCGCGCCAATCCATTGCATTGCGGCAATGCTGCCACATTCAAGGAGCTCAAGCTCATCATACACGCTCAAAATCAACAAAGATTAAAGATAAAACAACAAAACGAGAAGCCAACTCTCAAGCCTGAACAATTACAATCTAAAGAATACAACATTCAGATTGATGATAATCCAGCCCTACAATCTGGAAATGACGACTTTACACCCCGAATTAACCTCAATGAAGAAACTGAAGAACTCAATCTCGGACTTCAAGAAGATCCACACAACATAATCATTGCTGCAAATCTTGACAAAAACTTCAAAATCAAAGCTCAACAATTACTCATAACCTACAAGGACGTTTTCGCATGGTCATACAAAGATCTCAAGGGAATACCACCGGAACTATGTACACATCGTATAGAGTTGCTACCAGGAACTCGACCAATTAAGTAAACAGCTTATCGCATGAACCCAAACTTCGCTGATAAAGTCAAAACAGAACTCAATAAACTACAAGATGCTGGATTCATTTACCCCATCAAGAATGCACAATGGTTGTCACCATTGGTTATCGTACCGAAAAAGAACGGCAAATTGCGAATTTGTGTCAATTACAAAAAGTTGAACAATGTGACGGAAAAAGACTCTTTTCCTATACCATTCTTAGATGAGATACTCGACGCAGTTGCAAGACATGAGATGTACTCATTCCTCGACGGATTTTCGGGATATAATCAAGTTCACATCGCACCAGAAGATCAATATAAGACTGCCTTCATCAGTCCATGGGGCGCATATGCATACTCCAGAATGCCATTCGGATTAACGAATGCACCACTTACTTTTCAAAGGATAATTACCGACACATTTCAGGAATACTTGACTGATTTTATGCGCGTCTTCATGGATGACTTCAGCGTTTTTGGAGCAAAAGAAAAACACCTTGAACACTTAGAAAAGTGTTTCATTAAATGTCGCCAAAACCAAGTTGCACTTAATCCAGAAAAGTGTATTTTCTTTGTCAAATCAGGAATACTTCTTGGCCATGTCGTTTGTAAAGACGGAATTCTCATTGACAAAGCAAAAACAGAGGTCATCGTCAAAATGACTTCACCCATGGATATAACGAGTTTGCGAAGATTTCTTGGAAAAATGGGTTACCATAGACGTTTTATTCAAGACTATGCCAAGATTGCTACACCGCTCACGGAGCTCCTTAAGAAATCTCACGTTTACACATGGACACAAGATTGCCAACTGGCCTTTGACACACTTAAGGATAAGCTTACAAAAGCCCCCATACTGGTTCAACCAGACTGGACACAGGAATTCATTGTACAAGTAGATGCATCTGATTATGCACTTGGAGCTATACTTTGCCAGAGAAAAACTGATAATAGAGACCATCCCATATACTACGCAAGCCGCAGACTCTCCCCACTAGAGATGAACTATACAACCACGGAAAAAGAGGCCTTAGGAATGGTCTATGCACTCACCAAATTTCGACATTACCTCCTTTCAAACAAAGTCAAGATCATGGTTGGTCACCAAGCGCTCTTACACTTACTCAACAAGACAATACTCACTGGAAGAATCGCGAGATGGTTTCTTCTACTTCAAGAATTCAACTTTGAGATTATTCACAAGCCAGGCAAACACCATACACAGGCTGATCATCTTAGTCGACTTACCACAGGGGAACAAGTCACAAAAATTAACGATGACTTACCTGATTCACACCTTTTTAAGGTCATAACTCAAGGCATGCTCCAGGATACTTACAAATTCTTGACGACAACCAAGATTCCAAATCACTACTTCACAAATGATCAAAGAAAACAATTCGTCTTGAGGACACGACACTATTCAGTCATGGGAGGCAAACTATATAAGCTTGGACATGACAACATCTTGAGAAGATGCATAGAATCACAAGAAGAGATTAAGGATCTACTCGATGAAGCTCATGCAGGACGATCAGGAGGTCATTTTGCCGAAGAAATTACGGCCAGGAAAGTGTTACAAGCTGGATTATGGTTGCCGACACTCTAGAAAGATGCCACTCAGCATTGTCAAGAATGTGACATATGTCAAAGAACAAAGTTTCCACCGAGGAAACAAACTCAAGAACTCAATCCGACAACAGCATTGGAACCCTTCCAGCGTTGGGGACTTGATTTTGTTGGACCTATAGCAAAAAGTAGCAAAGGAAATCAATACATTTTGGTCGCTACCGACTATATGACAAAATGGGCAGAAGCTCTCCCACTAAAGAAAGCCACAGCGAAAAATACAGCCAAGTTTCTCTATGAAACAATTATAACACGATATGGATTACCACGAGAAATTGTTACAGATCGAGGAACACAATTTCTGAATGAGACCATCGACATTCTCGTTAAAGAATTTATCATCAACCATAAGAAGTCAACACCATATTACCCCCAGGGTAATGGACAAGCAGAATCAACAAACAAAACGCTTAAAAACATACTCAAGAAAATTGTCAAGACAAACCTTAAGGATTGGGATGAAAGGATTTACGATGCTCTTTGGGCTTACAGAACAGCCTACAAAGTTTCAACAAATTCTACACCTTTTAAGCTTGCTTATGGCCTTGAAGCATTAACACCACTAGTACCATCCTTGAGAATGGCCATTGAACTTGAAATTAATCAAGAAGAATCGATCAAGAAAAGACTCGCGATGCTTGAGAAACTCGATGAAGAAAGACTAAGTGCAATATGGACAATCGAAGCAATACAAGCTAGAAGAAAAGCTTATCATGATCGCAAACAAGTCAAGAAAAACAAAGCGCATTACAAAGTAGGAGATCTTGTATTATGGTATCGTTGCAATGTGGATAAACTTGGAGGAAAACTCGTTCATCAATGGGAAGGACCATTCAAGATTACGAGTATGCAAATCCCAGGAACAGCAAAACTTGCAACTTTAGATGATGAAAAATTGCAAGTAGTTAACTTGAACAAATTGAAGATTTACAAGCAACCACAAGTGCTTCACACTATGGTGGAAAGCCAGAAATTTCAAGAGAAAACGCTCAAACAAATCAACGAAAACACATTCAAATGCATGCAAACACTTAGAGAAAATTTGCCTCAACAAGACTGGGACCTAACCCTAATCTTGGCGGCTGTGAGAGGAAAAGAGTTCCGGGATCAGGAAAAAGGGAGCCCACTAGGGGCAAACAGTGATCAAGACTGTAGTGATTCTTGGTCTGGTGAAAGCGCAGCTTCAATGAGGACTAGAGTTGGGTCAAGGGCTTCATGCCGTCCACGGGAAGAGGAAGAACCGATAGAACTCTCCGACGAGGAGAACAAGGTATGCACGGTTTTCCAAGTGGGCAATCCGGTATGGTCTCGCGATGAGACTCTTGATGCATGGCTGCGAAAGCATCAACTCTATGGCTTTTTGGTCCTAATGACAGCTACGACAAGCACCGACCAGCAGGGAATCGAGAGGAAGATTATTGATTTTGCGCGCGGAAAAATCACGATTGAAGAAGAAGACTTCGCCAAAGCTCTTCAGCTACCAAACAGGGGAAAACGAGTGACAGCTCCGCGAGACAGAGCCATTGATCCGGAGATCATGAAGCATGCAGCAAATTACAAGACAGCAGTGTCTTTGCAGCTCTCCAACGTGAAGGAAAAATTCCGAGGGATTTTTAAGTTCCTTCTCGCGACATTGGAATTCCGACGCACGGCGACATCAGTGAGCAAGAATGTTGCCTTCATCTACGAGGACCTGAACAATGGTGTTCAGGTCGATTTGGGAGCATACGTTTACACCAAGTTCCATAGGGAACTCTCACAGGTTTACAATGCGCTGGAGAGTAAGAAGAAAATTACAACAACGTTGTTCCCGTATATTGAGGCTTTGTCAGTCAACAATGACAGAGCATTGGTGATCGTCCCTCACGCCCAGGTGAGGGCAGTGAAGGAGAAGCATGACCATAGCGACGGGAGTGAGGCACAGGAAAAAGAGGATGAGGAGCAAGACGAACAAGAAGAGGCGCAGGAAAATCAAGTAGAAGATGTGGACGACCAGGAGGAGGCACAGGAAAAGCGAGTGGAAGTTCAGGACGAACAAGGAGAATTCCAGAAGGAAACTCCAAAGGAACAGGGACTTGTGGAGCATGAGAACACGCAGGAGGAACCACCCCATGTCAAAGAAAACCCAGAGGATCACACGCAGGAAATTCCACCGCCAGAGATACACACTCAAGACAAAAGCACTCAAATTGACAAAGCTGATCCGAAGCAGCCCCCGGAAGCTCAAGTTTGCAGTCTTGAGTCAGCAACACAGGACTGTAACCTTGAGCCCGAAACAGTTGTGATAACCACCACGGCCAAGGACAACGACAAGGGTTTCGACAAAGCAAGTCACGGGCTCTCACCAATCGACGAAGCTGACGAGATGGACACCCGTGGACAGCAGGATGGAGCAGAGTGACACCTCCACAACCGCCCTCCACGCCGCTACACACCGGAGAAACGAGGCTGCGAGGAGCAGGATCGCAGCAGTCATGGCAACAAGCTCCCCCACAACTTCCTGCAGCAGTATCATGACTCAAAGCTTGCCGTGTACACTCGCAAAGGCATCGAAAGCTTCTACGAGAAGATGTTCATCAAGCCGACGGAGCAGCGCCTTTCCAAGCTTGAGGATGGATTTAAGCAGCTGAACACCGCCATCAAGAGCATCCGCAGTCATGGAATCCCGACTCTGAAATCCTGTAAGGAATCTTTTGATCTTGCGCAGCAGTACGAGCAGGAAAATGCAAGGCTCAACAAGGAGCTGCTCGCAGCAAAAGAAAGAATTCGCGCACTTGAGGAAGCAGCTCAGACTTATGACGAGGAGGAAGAGGAGGAGGAACCGCATGAGGGAACGGCTACCCACGATGCAGCGATGGAGCAGTGACTGCAGGACGCAGCACAAGGCAGTCGTGGGAGAGTGGAAAAGGGAACAAAAGACAAGCTCGAGGATTCAAGCTTAGGAAAGTAAACTTGAGAGGTTCAAGGTTAGGACTGTATTCCTAACCTTGACGTGAGCAGTAGCGACTATAAAAGTAGGACTTAGAATGTTTTTAGACTTATCCCTAATACAAAATACATTGCAATACATCGTCTTTCTGCCTATCTCTTCGGCTCTTCACAGCAATGTCTTACTTACCCACCGCCTTCAAGGGATCAAAGGCGTGGGACTAGCACCTTCAAGCACTAGTTCATAGTCTCTACTTGGCTTGGCACAAGCAGGTAAGTGCACTCTTCTTGTAGTGTAGTTTTAGTTTTAGGGACTAGATTAGATTTGAAACTCCTAGGAAGATCTCGTGTGGACGTTTCCTCCCAGTCCAGAGATTCCAGGAGTTTTCAGGATCTCTCTTGAAGAGTTCAATGCCGTCCACTGGCAGCCACACTGTGTCCCATTCTCTCATCTTGTACCTCATCACTGGAGCACCGTCACACATGCTGAAATGAAACTGAAGAGGCTTGGAGTGGCCAATCAGCGTTTTGGATCCATCCCTGATGTAGCCTCTTACAAACCCCTTAAAGTCTGGAACCTCTGTCACAAGTGCAGCTTCAACAGTGCCTTTGATGCGATTTTGGAATTCATCGTAGAGTTGTGGGAGGGTGAGGACATTGGATCGCCGGAGGGACTCTGCCAGGTGACTGAACATGGCATCGACGTCTTCATGAGTGTGCCCAACTATGAGAAAGCCAAGTGTAACCGTTTCAAATATGCCTTTGGCAACAAGCATCGCCAAGTACGCGAAGACGTACATGTTTTTGTTCTCATTGCCAGCATTGTCTGTTTGGAGCAGAAGATGGGGTGGAAGGCCACATCGGCCGCAAGAACTTCCTTGTTGACTTTCTCCTAACACAGGAGGATTGCTTGACTATGGTCCATGTGAGGGGTAGCAAGCCCATCTTCGTCAAGCCAGATGCTGTAGTGATGAACCGAACTGCTAGGTCAAGTGAAATCCTCATCATCGATGACTCGCCGATTAAAACTGCAGCGAACACGCACACATATGCAGTGCACCCCATCTCTTGCAGTATGGAAACTAGGGAGAAGAAACCGTATGTTCTGGGGGACCTTGCAAAACGGCTTGGAGCGATGGTGATAGAGAACTGGCCAGTCCAGGAGGTGGCTGCAGAAATCAACCAAATGGGAGATGGAACGGTATATCAAAAGCCATTTGATTGGACAGACACTAGTCATCATTTATGGCATGTATATTGTCTAGCCAAGCACTATCCGCATCTCCATAATCTGC